>NC_079164.1:70588462-70723462 GCF_947568905.1 Ostrea edulis | reverse complement strand
TACAAAAGTTTAAAGTCGACATATCACAAATTACATATTCACAAGTCAAGAGTTATCGATTCGGACGATACCTGGTACTAACCATGAAATCAATCACCATTCAAAACATGGGTTCCAGACGGTTATTGGTGTTGCCGCCTGTAGCGCAGAGCCAATCAGAAAACAGGTGTTTTTTTGTTTTTTTTTTACAATTTATAATCGGCCGAAATCGAAACTAAACACGCATTGCAACAGGTGTAGCATTTGTGGTCAATTTCCAGTAAAGAGATACCATAGATTTTCGGAAATACATTTTTGTAAAGAAACAATTAGATGAAGGTTTAGATGCTTAGAACAGACGTCTTTTTTTTTTTTTACTTTCTGTTTATGTTTTGAACCAAACTTGCATCTGAAACCAGGAATATTATTGACTGATTTCATTTTAGCGGAATCCGGGTTAGAGTAGGTCCTCAATACCCCTTGCTTGTCGTAAGAGGCGACTAAATGGGGTGGTCTTTCGGATGATACCGCAAAAACCGAGGTCCCGTGTCACAGTAGGTTGTCAGGATAAAGACCCCTCCCTGCTCAAAGGCCGTAAACACCGAACATCGGCCTAAATTTTACAGCCTTTCACCAGCAATGATGACGTCTCCATATGAGTGAGGAGAGGCAGTTATAACACTGCTACCTAAGAAACCAGGACTAAATAAGGAAATCCTTTCAAACTACAGACCTGTCAGCAATCTTCCATTCATCTCTAGAATATTCGAAAAAGTGGTGACTAAGAGATTGGACGATTATCTTGATTTGAGTTATCCCTGTGACACAATGCTGTCAGCATACTAAAAGTGACATTCTACAAAAACCATCTTGCTTAAAGTCCATCAGGACATTACACAGGCATTAGATAACGGGTCATCTGTTGTCCTCGTGCTTCTGGATCTGTCTGCTGCATTTGGTCATTGACTATCGCATCGTACTTCATAGAATCGATACAGCTTATGGACTAACACGTGTTGCCTTAAAATGGATTCAATCGTACGACGGCAATATTTATCTATTAACTCTGTAAAATCCACTGATCAAGCGAGTCCTTTCTTTTGGTGTTCCCCATCTTGGGTCTAAACTCTACTGTCTGTTTTCCAAACCATTGAATGGGCACCATCTATTGACAACACGGAATGAACTACCACTGTTTTGCGAACGACTCTCAAATTTATCTTGTAATACAATGTATGACCAATGGAAGGATGGAATGAATACTTTTCAAGATTAGAAGCTTGTATAGCAGATATTAGTTCACGGATGGTTACGAACTTGTTGAAGTTGAATCAGGACAACACGTAGCTGTTCATTTTCTCTTCAAAACACAGTGCAGCAAAATTCCATTACACCACCTTAAAGTTGGAGAAAACAACATATCTTCAGCATCATGTGTCAAAAATCTTGATGTGCACTTCCATCCCTATCTCGTATTTTAGAACCATGTCCTCAGTACCCCTTGCTTATCGTAAGAAGCGACTAGATTGGACCGTCCTCCGGTTGAGACCGCAAACACCGATGTCCCGTGTCACAGCAGGTGTGACACGATAAAGATTCCTCTCTGCTCAAAGACCGAGCATAAGCCTAAATTTTGCAGCCCTTCACCGGAAATTGTGACGTCTCCATACGTGTGAAAAATTCTCGAGCGGGGGATAAACAATATACAAGCAACTAACCAATTAATTAGTCTGGAGCGCGGAGTGGAACGATCCTCCACGAGTACTTTCCAAGTAGCAGAATCGGCATTGCTTATCTCCAGCTTTGACATCAGGGTGCCTTCGTATCGTGATTTCTTTCCACTTTGGGATCGCTTGCTTTACGTCAGTTAAACTTAGAACAGTCTCTTTGAAAGACAATTGTTGCCTTGTCCTTGTAACGTACATGATCAACTCTTTGCTTTTCATTTTTGTCTGCACAAGAATTACGGTTTCTAGAATCATATATTCTGTCTGTCACTTAATGCCATATAGTGACCTGAAACAACTATGTGGAAGGCATTTAACTGCCTGGAGTGACGCCTATAGGATGTCCAGGTTTTGCCGTCGTACATTTTGGAAAGTAAACCTTCAGCTGCTGCATACTCAGTCCCCTTCTTCCTGAAGATAGTATTGGATCTGAAGATCCTGTGACCTACAGTGTACTTCATTGTCGATGTTGGTCTAATGTGACAGAGTGCTGATGAGGTAGGCAACCCAAAGTTGTCAAAGGCTTCAGACAAGCGTTTTATGCCCTCATGTATGTCAGACTACATTATATACCAGCGTTCATTGCGTACTCATCAGCAAATAGAAAGTCATGGGCTGTGTTCTCTCTGAAGGTATTCAATAGCATAGTAGAGAACAGCATGCTCAACAGAGTCGGAGCTAGCATGCAACCCTACTTTAAACCACCGTTTGTCACAAAGAACGGCTGAGAATATATACCATGAAAAGGTGAATATAACTAACATTGATCAATCTCATAACTCCTATAAGGAATACAAAATTAAGAGTTTGGAAAACACGGACCCCTGGCCAGAACGGTGGTGGGATCAAGTGCCTAGGAGGAGAAAACATCCCCTTTCGACCGGCCACACCCGCCGTGAGCCCCATATCTTGATCAGATAAACGGAGTTGTCTGTAATAAACGGTCTAACAATTGATATGAAGCACGTCAGACATCATTTGACCCAATGACCGGTTGTATTGGCAAACCATACTTCTGCACCATATGCATGTCGTGAAACTCTTGGATCATGGGAATGAATTTGGCTGGGTATTCAGACTTGGTCTTGATTTTCAATAGGCCTTGACGACATACTGTATTAAAAGCTTTCGTCAGGTCGACAATGTGGTGTGGAGACAAACGTTTTGTTCCTTGCATTTTTTCCTGTAGTTTTTTACCATCGAGAATTATATCTACTGTGCCGTGTCACCACCTATATTTACACTGGCTCTCAGTGAGCAAGTCTTATTCCAGGTGCTCATTGAAGCAATTGCGTAGGAGTCTTGTGAGTTTTTTTTCCTGTAGTGGAGAACAGAAAGATGCCCTGGCCATTATATTTCCTGTTTTTATAGATGGAGAATATAAGTGTGAAAGGTGAAGATAACGAAGTGAGTGATCAATCTCATAAGTCCTATAAGGAATATAAAATAAAGAGTTGGGCAAACAAGGACCCCTTTATATACCAGAGGTGGCATCAGGTGTTTAGGAGGAGTAAGCATCCCCTGTCGACCGATCACATTCGCCGTGAGCTCTATATCTTAATAAGGTAAACGGAGTATCCGCAGTCAAAATAAGTGTGCCAAGAACGACCTAACAATCGGTATGAAACATATCAGACGTTTTATCCAACTATAAGTCGTATTGGCATGGTAGATCATTATAACGTCCACATCTTCAAAAGTTAAAGGTTACTGATTCATTACCTCGCACTAACCCTAGACAGCAGTCACCATTCAAGATATGGGTTCGAAACGGAGGAGGATACAATATGCTATATGATTGATTGTATTTGTTTATCGTCCCTCTCGAGAATTATACATTTTATTGAATGAAGAAGACAGTCGAAGCATTGTTTTATCAAATAGGTGGGGAGCGAATCAAGCTCACAAGACTGCCGACTTTTTATGATTGACTCAACTTCGTCTATAGTCGTAAAATCAAAGGAACTCAAATGTTCTCCAGTGAATTTCCCATTCCTTTAAAGAGGGTCTGACTGATCGAGTTGACGTTCTTGGAGACCAACTCGGATCTTAGCCACCTTGTTTATGAAGAAATCTTAAAACATCTCCACAAGATCAACATCAGCTGGAGTACTCGGTAGCAAAGATTGCTGCAGGTGATAATGGAATATTGCTAAGTTGACGATGGAGAAGTTGAAATAATCTCGTTTGTCATAAAAGTTTGCAGATAACATCAATGTTCAGTAGAATATCCAAATATGAAGCAGAGGTACAAGACTCTGTGATGTTTTAATTTCCACTTCACTGTGATATATTCAAATCAACATATGGATAAATATTATTTTTCTATCGATAAAAGTCGGCGATCTATCTGAATGTTGAGGTAAAGGTCACAGCTAGAGATTCTCAAGCATTTGAGTAAATTCTGCTTCATGAAATTCAAAATCAGGAGCACAATTTGTGCCAATTGAAATTTCAACAGAATGTTGAAAGACCTCATCTCCAAAGACAACATAGATACTGTCAATGAGGAACCCCAGTATCTTTTTAATGAAAAGGTGAAGATAACGAACAGTGATCATTTTCATAAATCCTTTGAAGCATACAAAATAAGAGTAGGGCAAACACTGATCTCTGGTCACACTATGTGTGCTATTAGGTGTCTAGGAAGAGTAAGCATTCCCATTAGATTACATATGCGCAGAATGAGAATGGTGCTTAACAACTGAAGTACTTTTTAAATGAATCTTACAGCATATGAATATTTCCGAGTTCGTTCCATTTTAATGAACAAAGAGCTATCCGTGATGTCAATAACTTTAGGTGTAAAGTGTAGAATGTAATACAACTCAACAGCATTCATCCAAGTTCTTGAGACAATTCAGATGAAGGTGTAAAATTATTTTGTATCTGAAATAATCCTAGCTAGTCTTTTTGTAGTTTGCACAGAATAACGATATGTTCTTTGTTCATGGTGTTTCAACAAAGCGTACATCAATAGTTAAAATCCATTAGTCTGTCTGCATGCACCTGCTCTAAGGCAAACAAACAGAAAATTGCATTATCAGCCGAATGAAATGACATATTGTCTATTGCGACGTACATTGTCTATTGTGACGTATTCTGACCGCTGACAAATGCAGAGAATAGCTGGAGCAGAGCGCCCACACTGATCTTGAAAGCATTTAAATGAACCATATGGTGGTTGTCTCTGTCTGTGTTGCAGATTTGCAATACCTTCACATGATGTGCTTTGTATTCGCCATATAGGATTAAGAGATAAACCTTGGCGACTCCTTATAATACATGACAGACTGGCTGGAAACCGCTTCATAAAGTATGCTGACGTGAAGTGCTGCGGTTCATACGCTCATGTATTTGCAAAAATGAAATCTATTTTTATTAAAATCAGTATAAAATGCAACGGACAGTACATAAGGAGCATCTACTGCCTTGCTAGTGAGCTGGCTTTTCTAGTAATATGGTAGTCTCTTAATCACGCAAGTTAAGCCACGGCGAGCGTGTTCAGACCGCTGCACGTTACAAAACTACATGCACACGTATATTAAACAGATAGACGGCAGATGAAATAGAATTAAACAATATTTCATCTTAACCTGATTCCTCATATGTAATCAAATCGACTGACGTATCGTTTAATTTAGCTATCAACAAATTCAACGAAGCATACATATCTAAGAAATATTCTGGGCAAAAATCAAGAACATGGAGATTTATAGGTATTTCATGATAGAAGAATTTCCAATGCACAAACGGCAGATATCTCTTCATTTCCAGTCATCATCTTCCTAGAAAGCAATATATGCATTTCAAGAACTGTGTATTTTTACATGCGTAGTACTGCCATACTGTAACAATATCAAAACTAGAATCATGAATCACCTTGGAATAAATCAATTTTTTTCTTCAATTCCACGACTTTTATCTGGACTGTGCTACTTTTTAAAAATCTTTGAAACTTTATCAATAGGTATACTATTGGGAATTCGAGAGTCATTGACACTCCGCAATATATAGCAATTGTCGCTCAGTACGAATTCAGCTTAATTACCAACTCTTTGGCAATAACAAGAGTTGCTGCAGTGAATGGTTTTCAGTGTATACGAAATTGTGACATGCTGTATCTTTCCACCTCGCTAAATCATCCGAATCGTTACCCCATAAAGAGTTAATTCTATAACAAAAATACCATTAATGTAAATGCATTGTTTATGTTTCTACATATAATTTATAAAATGTGTCTTCTAATTTGAACATTAAACAGTTTAGTATATAAACGTCTATTTTCTGTTCATTGATTATGCCCGTAACTCTACAAGTTACTCAGTTAAAACACATAGATCAAAACAACTGTATTTTTATGAGATAAAGATAATTATGTATTTCAGGCACACTAGCGAAAAAGTAATATTCGTCTTATAAAATATGAAAACCTTACTCGCTGCATTGACAACTTATGAACATCTTATCAAACCTTGTAGCTAACAGGATTGGGGACCATGTTTTCGTTTGGAGAGATACAAACGTTTAAGAGACACAGAGGAGGACAAGATCGGTACAGACTCCACGAGCACGAGAGTCCTAGCCGTGAGTAGTTTCATTTTCTATCATTTATCTTCTTTCTTTTTTTTTATTCACATGGCAACATATGTTTTGTTGTTTAATCGGTAATGCATGAATCATATCAAAAGACTGCGGTGAATGAAAAAAGTAAAGATAACGAAGTGGTTAATCTCATAAATACCAAAAGAATACAAAATGTAGAGTTGGGCAAACACGGACCCCTGAAAACACCAGAGGTGGGATAAGGTACCTAGGAGGAGTATAATTTATTTAAATCACCAAATCATTCTTGGTTAATAATCAACGTTTGTTGACCATTGTAGCACTTTAAAATCTAAACATATCTGTAAGAACGTGTCTTTAAATAGTTAATAGCTTTATCATGCTTACATTGTATGTTTTCATACCTGAAAATGGACTGAACAATTCAGTATGCTTATACACAATATCTGCCCTCCTAAATGTGCAATCCAATCAGTATTGTACATCTATTTCATTTCTTCTGATTTAAGACTACATTTATATATAATATGGATGCACATCTATACACTTTATTGTTTGAGTATATCTGTAAACTTGGAACAGCATTAATATTAAGAACCGCTGTAGGTGAGCCGTGAAGTTGCTGCGGTTTATTTGCCTTCATTGTGTACTTATGCGGATCTGGTTTGTGGTATAGTCTGATTACATATCTCTGTGTACTTCCGGTTATTTCTTTTAATATAGAGTCTTCTTTCCACAGGCATACTAAACTGTATTACATGAGTCTGTCATATTGCGAGTAAATTTCATGAAATTTCTATCATTCATGGGATTGTAATATTTAGACCGAGATTAACAATGGAACATTAAATATTAAACAAAATATCACAAACAGTAATCCACTACGGCAGATGTAATCGATTACAAAATGAAATATCTACTGTACGTTAACTCATTAATCATACGGAAATTGAGATCCATAAATAGGACGGTCGGTAAAATTAAAGCTACTCGGCTTCATTTATTTTAGACCTTGTTATTTATTAATCTAATAGGTTGTATGTTTGTTTGTTTGTTTGTTGAGAATCTTTCACTCATATTGAGACGTCACCGTAAATTTAGACCTATGGAGGTAGTAGTGAGGTTTCTTTACGGAATTAGAGTACCAAACCCCCGGATGCTTAATGACTGAGGAAATTTACATGGTAGGGGTGTGTTTGAAATAAAAATTGTATTCTACTGCAGATTACTATAATTTATTGTAAAATAGTACAAATATGACCTATAAAAGCAATGGGATCCTATGTAATGTTTGTTGTTTTTACTAGCTCATCTGAGCTGAAAGCTGAAGTGAGCTTTTCTGATCGCCTGTTGTCCGTCTGTTAACTTTTTACATCTTCGACTTCTTCTCCAGAACCACTGGGCCAATTTTACCAAACTTGGCAAAAAGCATCCTTGGTTGAAGGGCTTGAAACAACTCTGTTCAAATGAAGGACCATGTCTCCTTCAAAGGGAAAATAATCACAAAAATGTAAAAATAGGGTGTGGTCATTTAAAAATCTTCTTCTCAAGAACAACTGGGCCAGAAAAGTTGAAATTTATATGACAGCTTCCTGACATAATGCAAATTTGATCAAGTGTATTAAAAGTATGCCCCCGGAGGTTGGATGGGGCCGCAATAGGGAATCAAAGTTTTACTTGCAAATACATGTTTATATGGAAAATCTTTAAAAATAAAAATCTTTTCAAAAACCACTGGGTCAGGAAAGTACTAATTTACATGAAAGCGTCTTGACATCGAGCAGATTCAAGTTTGTTCAAATCATGAACCCCGGGGGTAGCATGGGGCCACAATAGGGGATCAAAGTTTTATATACAAATATATAGACAAAATCTTTTAAAATCCTCTTCTCAAGAACCATTGGGCCAGAAAAGTTTACATGAAAAATTCCTGTCATTGTGCAGATTCAAGTTTGTAAAAACCATGGCCCCCGGGGGTAGGTTGGGGCCACAATAGAAATCAAAGTTTTACATGCGGATATATAGGGAAATATGAACCAAGGTGACTCAGGTGAGCGATATTGTCCATGGGCCTCTTGTTAGCAATTGGAATAGACTTTGAAATGTTGACGGTCATTTGTCTAAAATCAATTTAGTTAATTAGTTGGAGAGGGCCAAAGGTTAGTATTGAGGTAAATGGGAAATGAATTGGCACTAAATGTTAAACGTTTGGCGAAGGAGCTATCACTAACTATATTTACTGTTAGACTACATATAGATATCGTGATTAAAAACATTTACATGTATTTACATGTTAGGTTAAATTGCATATCGTGATTAAAAGAGAGGATAGGAAATAATAATTAGCGTTTTTTCCTATATACATGTACATTGTAACAGGCACCGATGATAGGTACCATTCCCAATGCCGAATCCTGGGGTTGATTAAAAGACCATTCACCAGTAGAGCAAGCACCGTGATCAAGAGGTTATATACCAGCATGGTTAGACCTATCCTAGAATACGGCAACGCACCTCGAATCCAACAATATGCCGGGGACATAGACAAGTTGGAAAGAGTTCAAAGGCGTGCAACAAGACTATGTGCAGGAAATAAGGATTTGCCCTATGAGGAGCGTCTAAGAAGTCTCAATCTGCCATTCCTGTTGTATCGTAGAGAGAGAGAGAGAGAGAGAGAGAGAGAGAGAGAGAGAGAGAGACGACATGTTTCAGGTCTTTAAAATAATGACTGTAAAGGATAGATTGGACCAAGACAAGCTACTGCCTAGAACAAGAACAAGAGGCCACAACATAGAACCGGCAAAGCAACAGAGCAGGCTCAACATCGGCTACAGCATGAAACCGGCAAAGCAACAGAGCAGGCTCAACATCGGCCACAGCATGAAACTGGCAAAGCAACAGAGCAGGCTCAACATCGGCCACAGCATGAAACCGGCAAAGCAACAGAGCAGGTTAAACAGCAGGCGATTCTCATTTGGTATGAAGGTAGTAAACAGCTGGAACAACTTACCGGATTGTGTCGTTTATGCCAAAGATCTCAACGACTTAAAGACCAAACTAGACAAGCATTGGGGTGATAGGAAATATAACTAGATCCACGCACGCAAATGTTGACTTACAAGTACGATTTGAGCGGGAATTAAATGCTCAGGCCTTGTTCCTGAAGAAGTACAATGTATCAATACTATCGAATATTCCTAAGTCTGAGCTTTACAAATGAATTTCAATTTTGAAATATGTACGAGGGTATGAACTGCGGTGCTTCACGCCTGCATACATGTGCTTCATCAGTGTAGTTTTTAGAATAATAGCCGGATTATGTTGCTATTATTTTCTATAGAGCCTTTTCCGGCTGTCGTAAACCTCATTATATAATGACGAACCTCATAATGACAGACACATAATGGCAAACCACATGACAAAACCACATCATATAGATGTTAAACCACAGCATATAAATACGAAACCGCTATATAATAACAAAACAACAGCGTCTAACAGAACCTCTGCATATAATTAAAAATCTACACCATATAATATCAGAACTGTTTATATAATCAGATCAACAGCATATAATTGAATATCAACAGCATATAATATTATGCATTGGGTCAAATGCTGTGTGACGTGTTTCATACCGATTGTTAAGCCGTTCTTGGCACACTGATTTTGACTGCGGATAACTCCGTTTACCTGATCGGGATATGGGGCTCACGGCGGGTGTGACCAGTCAACAGGGGATGCTTACTCCTCCTAGGTACCTGATCCCACCTCTGGTGTGTCCAGGGGTCCGTGTTTGCCCAACTATCTATTTTGTATTGCTTGTAGGAGTTATGAGATTGATCACTGTTCGTTATCTTCACCTTGCATTAGAAACACATCATATAATAATGAATCCACAGTATATAATTACATTATAAATTACCACAGCACATACTTAAATAAGCACAGCACATATTTATGAAAACATCATATAATTAGACTTAATATAAGAGAGGTATGGCGTTCCATAGGTGGGTACAGCATGCATGTCATTTCACGTCTTAGTGTATACCTTTTTTGTTGATGACGTTATAATGTAGCTTGATTTTCAACAATTATTTCTTGACATCCAAAGACATACACGTGAGTTGAGCAACATTTAGAATATATTTCAGAGGTTTTGTGGCAATGTTCAGACTGTAAAAACATCTTTTTGCTCCATGCATCTTTGTATTAATCAGTAATGTAAAGGAATCGCCGCTGAAACAAAACCGAGGAAATTCGGGAAACCCAGTTCCAAACTCATTATTCGCCCTTTCATCTCAATATCCGACATAAAAAGAACAATCCTATTAAGCTGATTACACACCCATTCACCACAATACTGAACATAAAAAACAAATCCTTTGCAACCAATAAGATTAGCACTCTGTAAAATGTGATGGGCATTCCGCACGTGGATTGGATCGAGTTGCAAGAGCATTTTGCTTGTAATCCGATTAATATGTGAAAATGAAGGAAAATAACAGCTTGCAATGGAAATATTAACTGAGAGTTTATACATTATTAACCCTGGAAGTAACAATGAAACCCACATCAGTGTTAATCTACGTTTGCATTCCTTATGTAAGATCACTCACATTTATTACTCTTCCCAAAAGCCCCCATGCAATAAATACTATATCATGTATGTATGCGCTATCCTTAAGGCACAAATACGCAGATGTGCTTTATACATTTATCTAATCATAATGAATGTAGTTTTATTCTCAGGTGAAATAATATGTTTCGTTGAATGATTATCATTAGTGACATATGATAAAGATAGATCATTAATTGTACAAACCCATGATGTGTATCTCTGAGAGTTGAACTCCCAAGCAAACTGTATCATTTAAATATGCTTTTACAATTTTATTTCTATCAGAAACACTTTAACAGAATGTCATTTGATACTAATTCAGTTGTAGATGGCCTGTTTATTCAAATTTCTAATTGAAATAAAATTAAATGTAACAGATGGGAAAAAGCATATTGATTATCGTTGTGTATTTTGTTTGAAGAAGTATCTGCTTCATACTTAGATATCTTATTGAAAATAAATAGTAACCGGGAAATAACAGCCCAATTTTATGACAAACGGGATGATTTCAGCTTCTCCATCGTCGACTTCCCATATTTATGTAGCAATACTCCATTATCACCCGCATATGGTGTTTATTTTTCTCAGCTGATTCGATACACAAGAGCTTGTTCTGCGTATGATAAGTTTTTATACGCCCGTCATTAGATTATGGCCTGTCCGTGCGTCTGGCTGGCTGGCTGTCCGTCCGTCCGAGGTTATGTTTCCCGGATTATTTTCCGTAACGGATGCATATACGACTTTGAAATTTGGTGACAATATCTCCCTTAAGAAGCGTAAGAGTGAGTTTGCATTTCAGCTGGATTGGTGCACATTGACCTGCTATAGGGCTATAAGTAGGTGAAACAGTTTTCCGGACTTTTATCGTTACAGATACAGATATTGCCCTCATAAGCTTCCTCTTGGAGAAATACTAGTTCAGTTTGCATTTTAGCTGGATTGGCCTGTCCAGGTTAAATTTCACTTTGTTACGTACATTAGGACTAAAAGTAAGTCAAACAGTTTTCAGGCTTTTTTTCATTATGGGTACAGATATTTCCCTGAAATTTAGTCAACAGGCTTCCTCTTGGAGGAAAACAAGTCCAGTTTGCATTTCAGCTAGATTGGTCCGTCCTTGACCTACTTTCGGACTAAAATAGGTCAAACAGTTTTCCTAGCTTATATTACTCTCATAAGCTTCCTCTTGGAGAAATACAAGTTCAGTTTGCATTTCAGCTGGATTAGTATGTCCTTGGCCTACTTTAGGGCTATAAATAGATCAAACACTTTTGCGGGCTTTTTTTCATTATGGGTACAGATATTGCCCTGAAATTTCCTCTCGGAGGAATACAATTGCAGTTAGTATTTCAACTGGATTGGTGAACAATGACCTACTTTTGGGGGTAGAAGTAGGTCAAACAGTTTTTCAGATTAATTTTCGGTATGGTCACAGGTATTGCTTTTCAGCTGGATTGGTCTGTGTGTCAGCCCAAGGTAATGTTTTCCAGACGTTTTTCGTCACAGAACCATGCACTGCGTTGAAATTTGGTCACAATTTCTTCCTCAAGTAGTTTAAGAATGAGTTCGAATTTCAACTGGATTAGTGTACCGTGACCTACTTTCGAGCTAAAAGTAGGTCAAACAATTTTCCGGATACGAATACAGATATTGTCCTGAAATTTAGTATCATAATTTTATTCTCGAACGAGTACAAGTGCACTTAGCACTTCAACTGTATTGGTGCATCATGACCTACTTTTGGGGTAGAAGTAGGTCAAACAGTTTTCCAGATTAATTTTCGGTATGATAACAGGTATTGCCCTGAAATTTTGTCAAAAACTCCCTCTCACAGAAATACATAATCAACTTTTTTGGTGCTCCATGACCTACTTTAGGGCTAAAAGTAGATCAAATGGTTTCCTGCACTTGTTCTCATCATAGATACAGATATTGCATTGGCATTTTGTCAGAAAATCCCTCTTAAGAGAAATATATAATCAGTTCATATGTCAGATGGATTGGTGCACCATGACTCACTTTAAGGCTTTTCTATTCAGAATGTGTGTTGTATCAATTCAGATTGCACAATATGTTTTTAGGTTGAATTTCGCTGTATGACAGACGTTTATTGTACTATTTGCAAATCGAGTTAGGTTACTGACAAACAAGTTGATGTTATTGGGGTTTCAACAGTCTCGTTTGAAGTCAACATTCCGCAAATTTTATGGTTGTTATAATGATATAGTTTGCCAAAACAACATATTATTGGGTTAGATGTTGCCTGGCATGTTTCATACAGATTGTTAGACCGATCTTGACACACTGATTTTGACTATACATCACTCCGTTTACCTGATAAAGACATACACTGTAGGGCTCAGGGCGGATGTGACCGATCGACAGTGGATGTTTACTCCTCCTAAGCACCTGATCCCACCTCTAATATGTTCAGGGATCGGATTTTGCCCAACTCTATTTTGTATTCCTTATAGGAGTTATGAGATTGATCACTGTTCGTTATCTTCACCTTTCATTTAAAAGTTGAGTCCACTTGGAAGGCCTTTTCCAGTTTGTTTGTTTAATCTTTTCTTTTCTACATGTGAATATTATTTGAAATCCTAATTAGTGAGTCAGTGGAGCAAATGAAAAAAATTATCACCTTAAAATTTGGGATTACAATTCCAGAAAAAAAAACATAAGACATTCCACTGCTTGCATTTTGTTGTTGAATATTCATAAGTAAACCACCCAATCAATCCACAAGACGATGTCAGTAAATACGTCATATATGTTATAAGCAAACAAATGACGCAATAAACGAAGTATATAAAAATTAACTGGCTGAGTCAAAATTAATACAAACAAACCGCTACTACTGACTAGATTTACAAAAGTTCAATTAAACACTTAATTGACGTTTACAAATTGATCCCAGTCAATTTTTTCGACCAAAGCATGTTTAAGATATACGTCAACCATGTTGACTATCGATTTAGCTGGACGACCTCGCACCTTATCTGCATCATTTATTAATCAAAAGGATAAAAAAAAAACAAACTGACAATAATGCGCTCTAGTAGATGTTGTAGCGGACAGGAAACACGAAAAACGATGACTGCAGGTGCTTTAGAGGTCATTGTCGGAGCAGATATCGATATACATGCAGTGCTTTAGAGGTCATTGTCGGAGGAGATATCGATATACATGCAGTGTTTTTGGTTGATGTATATAATTAAAAAAAGATTTTCGTTTTTAAAGCGCTTAGTATACTGTATCGCTTTTTTGTCTTCAGTTTACAATACATGAACATGAGGGTGGGAACTGTGACGCTTCAAACTGGAATATACTTTATAAAGCGCTTTAGCTCGTCATGAAAAGTATGTGGCGTGAAATGTTGCAATTCATACCCTCATGTATTTTCAGAAAAGTTTATTTCTTATATTTACATTCTACTTTCATTTCTGTAGGAATTTCCAGACGTTAAAATAGACGAACTATATTTATCTGTTCTCCTCCGCGCATTGTCTACAGCTGCAACACATTCATAATGAAATAAATGGCTTTCATTACAATTATGTACAGATATCAAAGGCAAACACATTAGAAATGTAAATATTACGTAATATTAACAGATTGTATTCTATATGAAGTTTCCTATTTATACATGTATACGTGTAGATACATGTGTAGATGATAGATGTATGTGCAATATACTTTAAAAGCAACCATATCCTAATACCCGAAAGTGTCCAATCTATAAGATACAATGTAGATAAAGGTAGATCTACTTTGACTACAGCTGGTGAGGGCTCTACATGAGTGAAATTCTCGAGTGGAACGTAAAGCATCATGCAAAATAAAACCCACATGAATTCAATCACCTTTAAGTTTCCAAGTCACAAACAAAAGTTTCGCCAAACATCTACATTTAGAATTCAAATATCCCAATAGCAGTTCATAAGTTTTAGCCCCCTTAGCCAATTTTTCTTTCTGATTATCATATACATGGATATAATGGATCTCTCTTGTCACAAGACGAATACCAGATCCATGAATAATCTTGAAATTTGTATTGTTTCGCTTGAGGTAGTACATGTATAGTGCTCACGTTCATAGTTTATTTATACTATCGATACTCTTTCCAACGAATAAATGCAAAAAAAAAAAAAAAAAAAAAAAAAAAAAAAAATCGACCCCGATACCATTCAAACATAGAATTCTATTTGTTTGCTGGGAAATCCTTTCAATCGAGAAATACCTGTTTTAACTCTTTTTAAAACTTCAAGGTTTTATAACAAACGAATTTATGAAAGATTCATTATACATATCATACATTCAGATTTTATACTTGCAATTCGTGAGTTATCTCCCCTATACACTATTTTGCACTACTAAACTGTTAGGATAGACAGCTATATATTTTAGATCACATTTTGAATTAGAACTAAACCACCATAAGTATGAAGTACATGTATACGAAACGGTGGATTCTGTGGATGACTTCTTGTTCTCTTTGTAATGTCTGCTTCCTTTGTTCAGAATAATCCTTTTATTCTACAAATTATTGTCCTCATAAAATCATTGTACGGTAGCATAGTTCTGTCAGATAATTATGTCGGTTTGTCAGATCTTTATGTCTTGTCAAATCTTTTTGTCGACTTATCAGATCTTTTTGTTGACTTGTCAATTATTCACGTGTTTAAAAATTCAACATGAAAATCTGTCCATGCCCAGTTTGTGCATCCAGTTGTCAACATATTTTTCTGTAAAGCCGACCTAAAGGTACAATTATCTGACAAGTCGACATCACTTTCCAGCAAGTCGTCATAATTATCTGACGAGTTTACATAAGCACCTGACAAGTCGAAATGTTGACTCTTCCGAGAATTATGTCGACTTGTCCCAAAATTATGTCGACTTGTCAGATAATTATATTGACTCGTCAGAAAATTATGTCGACTTTCCAGCGTATAGAAAATTACATTAATGTAAGTGAATTAGTTTTAAAGGTTATCAACTTTCCCTTAAATACACGCTTGAAAACATTTGCATGTAAAAGAAAACAGTGAGAAGATTATTTAGAATCAAAGGGAAGGCAACCCAAACCACATTTTTGCTTTTATGAATAAAGTATAATAATTACTTACTAATGTCATAAATGACAGCCCTTCACAACAAAAATCCTTGCTTGACAATGAAATCAATATTAATCCATTATGTCTTTTAAATTACCCGCCGCTGAGAGCGGCCATTGAAGTTGAATTTATGACGTCACACCGTCTATTCCGGTTTATTTCATCAGTAAACATGACAAGTCACGAACAGTTAAGTTTGGAGCCGTATAGATTTGAGCCCGTTCTTTCGCAAGAAGAAATTACAAAAGACGTTCAGTTGCAGACAAGGCAGACGGTAAACGTTTCTTTATACAAATATCTCGAACCTCGACTTGTCATTATGCAAATGATAAATCCAGTTTACATAGTCTTTTCGTTTCAGATGATTTGGTTGGGTCAGGAATTTCGGGGTGGGGGTGGGGGGTAGGGGCTTCTTTCACATCTCCCCTTTGCATTAATGTAATTAACTGCTTTGAGAGGAGGGCATCAACATATTCGTAAGATCTACCACATGCACATCTTTGATGATCTTAGAATCTCATCAAATCCGAAACAGACAGTGTGACGTCAAAATTATTGATTTTTGCGGTCTTGAATACTTATACAAAAGAGTTCCGCATCATGGCAGCCTCTATAGATAGCGGGAATTTCAATTTTTAACGTTTTCAAATTAGTACTGAAGCTTATCTAGGCCGCATATTAACAATTTAGTATGACAAATCTTTATTATATAACCAATCCTGTAATCTTTTGGGTTGTCTTCCCCTTTAAATATAGTGGGAACCCATTAATACATTTGCCGCTCGTTATGGGAACTCCTACGCATGCGTATCATATTCGATTCAAAGAATGAAGTCCAGTGTGTAGATGGATTATATTCAGTTAATTCTACTATTTCAACTTTTTTTCTTTGGAAGGTCCTTCGTTGTGTAAACGTATGTTCTGTTCTTTTAGGACTGGTGTCATTTCTCACCAATTTGAAACTATGTCTGCTCTGCGTCTATAAATATCCCCACGCACATCAAGGGAATCCCAACATGACGTACTTAACTCGGACGCAATTGTCTAAATTTAGGTTTGAAAGAGCGTAAAATCACTAGGATAATTAGGAATTCCTAAGATGTTTTTGATAAACAAAAACGTGAAATACTTAAGGTACAGTATTGTAGAAACAAAATACACAGGTAAAACCACCGATGACCTTACTTCGGGAAGTTTGAGCTGGACACGTGACTGTCACTTGATTTGTCTTTAAATGGCCGATTGATCGTAAACACTGATTTAAAACCAAATAATTCTGATTAAAGCAGTGGAACAATGTATGACATATCCCGTGGGGATCCGGGCTAGAATAGGTCCTCAGTACCCCTTGTTTGTCGTAGAAGGCGACTAAATGGGGCGGTCCTTCGGATGAGATCGCTAAAACCGAGGTCCCGTGTCACAGCAGGTGTGGCACGATAAAGATCCCTCACTGCTCAATGGCCATAAGCGCCATAAATTTTGCAGCCCTTCACCGGCAGTGGTGACGTCTCCATATGAGTGAAATATTCTCAAGAGGGACGTTAAACAATATTCAATTAATCAATCAACCAATCAATCATATTGTATGCCTACAACCTCATAAACAGTGTTTCAGCAGAGTGGACAAAATTTGTCGAAAGTCGGACCATACAGCTTTTGTGCAAAGAAAGTTGATACTTTTAGTTCAGCTTCAGCGTCATTATTTATTTGGAGTGAGGTTTTGTATTCCTTAGACTCTGGACACCTGCATTATTCCAGCAGCATCAGAATATTTTATATATTTGTAGAGTATAGTAGAAACGGTTATGATTTATTATATAACTTATAACAAAACCGATAGTACGTTATGTGTAACCCCTTATTGCAATGTTTTGTCATTATCATTTATTGTCCATAGTTAAGAATTACGAAATAGAAAAGTATAGCACTACACTGGCAGTTTTGATTTTTTTTTTAAAAATCTGATGGGGGGAAAACCGGTTCACACATTGCCATGGTCTAGATAAGAGCAACAACTCTTGATAGCTATAGATTTTTGCTATCCATTGTAGCTGACGAGAACTGGGGCACTAGTTTAACACTAAATACAGTATTCCCTGATATCATGATAGGACATCAAACTGTTATGTAGAAGGCGCCTATTCCATAGCCCCAGTATCATTTCTTTACCTTGATGACTTTGCAAAATTCTGAAATCTTCATTACGAAGTTTCATTGGTTTTAGTCAAAAGCGGGTCAATTTATAGTCATATGAGATTTGACATTTATGATAAACCATCTTAATATCATGACGTCTTAATATCATTGAACTCCCATCACTCTTCTCTGTGTATTGTATATTACATTGAATCTAGCCACATTTTATCTCAAAATATTTTTTCGTCTCTTTATTTCTCTAAATATTAAATACCGGTAAGCATATTCTCGAATCCCAATTGGCAAATTTGACATCTCCGTTTATTTAACCTCATCTTTAATATTTGATATCGTCACCTACAAACTCCGCCACGTTTGACTCTCAAGTGATCACAATTTCAAATGAGAATTTTGATTTCCTAAAACATTTTATCAAAGTTCTATAGGTAAATGTATATCAAAAAGCGTGTAGGAATTCTACGAGTTATTATCAACTTAAAATAATTATATTGCATATTATTAAACAAGTTCCATAGGAAATTTAAAAAATCTAGGATTTGGTGAAATACCATATGGATGTATAAAAACTTTTTTCTCAGACTTTTAAAATTAATATATTTTTCATTTAGAGAAATATGATGCCTTTGGAATTTTAGAATTCCTATAGAGTTTTGTTCAAACCCAAGAGGATTTTTTTTTTCAAATGTGAATTTTGTATGTCTGTACTTGCCAGGTAACCGTTACTTTTGACAAAAGTGGTTTTGAAGTCTGTTAATAATGGTCCATTAGATAACACCATTGATTTTACCGAGAAATAAAGCAATGGCGTAGTTTAATTTACCACAAGAGATTTGGCAGATTTAACTGGGAACGTGTTAATTAGTGTTTCTATATATGTAATTACGTCATGTGATTTGAAATTGTAAGGCTGTCATCACTTCTTTTCCTTTTGTTAATGACGATACGAATCTACAAAGTGTCATTCACAAATATAATGTGATCCCATAGAGAAAGAGAGAATAATATATGATAGTAAGTTTTTTTCTTCACTTTTATCTTCGGATGAGACCGCAGAAACCGAGGTCCCGTGTTACAGCAGGTGTGGCACGAAAAAGACCCCCCCCCCTGCTCAAACGCCGTAAGCGCCGAGCATAGGCCTAAAATTTTGCAGCCCTTTACCGGCAATGGTGACGTCTGCACATGAGTGAAAAATCCTCGAGAGTGACGTTAAACAATATATAACCAGCATTTGCAATTATTTGAAGCATGATACATCGATAGCAATGACCTTAAGAACTGTTAATGAATTTATTTATCTATCTTTTTTGGGTGGAACACGAAATAAACATCAGTCCTATTGATTTTCGTCTTTATGGTAAAATGATACATGACTGCTGGAAAAGATGAAACAGGTGAAGGGTTAAATAAACACGTTTAATATCCCGTGCTTTCCTCGCTTTGAAACCTATATCCAGGTAGTGAAGATGTATACAAAAACATCCCTGTATTGTTTCTAGAGACAGAAGTTAAATTACCAGTCGCTGATCAATGATAGATACTGCATGCTTGAATTAATCTACGAATTCCATGCTTACACAAAAAGCCTTTGTGATTGGGCGAGATGACGATACTGATGTTTGAGCCTGCGATATAACTATAGCGACAGACTATAAACAACCAAGTTTAAATGGACAGTGACCGAGCGCCTCCAATCAATTCAGTTTGTAAGATGAATCACGTAATGGCATTTCCTGTCTCTTACTAGATGTGGAATAGCAAAACCTTGCTCCCCATGTTTATGGGTATTTATAGGCCAGTTACTTGAGTCGGATTTCAGTTTGTGATAAAAGGCGCAAGAGGATAAGAACCCAATGAAGCTTTTTGTGAAATACGAATACAGATTGTAGAATATTTCAGAAAGATGGCTACAAATACAGTCATGCAAAAGCATTAGGCAATTAGTTATCATTACATTGTATCGAGATGTAATTTACACCCAATACAGATGAATGGGCTCAGAATTGTACCAGTTAAACGACACAGTTGATATTGTTATTATTGAAGGATATCTATATTTTTTCTGTTTGTTGTAAATACCCATTTTTGATTGTTGTGAAAAATATGCTCTTGGAGATTTCCTTAAATGCGCGCCCTGCGGCCTGATCACGATTGCACAGTATATTCATCATCCATATCTATATCCAATTGCCTCTTTGGCTAAATATGTCAATGTCAGTTATGTCTCTCCTTCCCAGAAAGGGGATATATTGTTTAAGTATGACTTCTTCTTGACCTTGACCTTTCATGTAAAGGTCAAATAATAGAATGCTTTGGGGCGGTTTTTTTTTTTGTTGGTCTGAATCATAAATTTTCTGTCTTTTCGCATAGGCCTTTAATATTTGGTATGTAGTTATACCATGATAAGACAGTGTGTCACATGCCATTTTTATTACCATTGACCTTGACCTTATATGTAAAGGTCAAATAATAGTATTTTGGGGGCATTTTGTTTTGTCTGGACCATAATTTTTTTTTGTCTTTTGAGCCTTTGATATTTAGTATGTTGATAAGTTTAATTTACAATCGTATTTTAACAACACTGTTCTTTGTTTGAAGCATATAAACATCTATGTGACATGTAACTTATGAATCTTAATTCTATATTTTCCACCTTGCTTTTCTTCGGATGAGACCGCAAAAACCGAGGTCCCGTGTCACAGCAGGTGTGGCACAATAAAGATCCCTCATTGCTCAATGGCCATAAGCGCCGAGCATAGGCCTAAATTTTGCAGCCCTTCACCGGCAGTGATGAAGTTTCCATATGAGTGAAATATTCTCGAAAGGGACGTGAAACAATATTTAATCAATCAATCAATCCACTTTAAAGATGATCCCTAAAAATGTATTTTTTTTAAAACTATGCAAAGTGGAAGGGGCTAAAACAATTCTTCCTAATTTTTCCTTTAGAAATAATGCTTTTTAACATGTATGCATGAAAATACACACCAAGAACAGTGCTTTTCCGATATATTTCCATAATTGTTATAGATTTTGGAAGAGCAAGGTTTTGAACATCCACGGAATCTATGTTTTAATAGATTTGACGAAACACAGTCGAAATATCTTATTCATATGTTCAGAAGTTGTCAATATGTGATGACCAGAGAAATGAAGACAATAATTCATATGTCATTTCTGACCAATTTTTGATGACATTCATTGATGTATAAAGCCTTTAATCATCGCAAAATCGTGTGGGAACCGCGGTTTTTTTTCATTAATAACATTTGGGTTTTTTCACTCAGCAATTATTAGAATATATATAAAACTACTATTTCACATAACCTGATGCCTGGAATGTTTCTTTGATAGTTTGAGAGCAAATTATTTTGAGTTTCACCGTAATGATAAAAACATCCATATATTTCCTTATAGTTACATTTACCATTGTTTTGCAAAATGTTTCAGTGCATTTTATTTCTTGATCAAAGCATTCAACTTTCATCTTAACATTTAAAAGATATATAGAGATAGAAATAAATCTCTAGGTTGATTTATATGAAAAATGGAAGAGAGGGATTTCTGCATAATATTAATTGATTCTTCAATTTACCCTCATGCTTCCATTGTTGTGCATAAAAGGTGAAGATAACGAACAGTGATCAATCTCATAACTCCTATAAGCAATACAAAATAGAGAGTTGGACAAACACGGGCCCCTGGACACACCAGAGGTGGGATCAGGTGCCTAGGAGGAGTAAGCACTCATTGTCGACCGGTCACACCCGCCGTGAACCCCATATCTTGATCAAGTATTGTATTATATTCATTCCTCATTGACAATATATTCGTGGTCTTTGGTGATCAGGTCTTCCAACAGTCTGTTGGAATCCCCATGGACACGAATTGTTCTCCTTTGTTAGCTGACCTGTTTTTATATTCCTATGAAGCAGACTTTCTTTTTAAAGAAACATCTACGTGAGAAGAAAAATCTCTTGCTGTGGCCTTCAATTCGACATTTAAATATATCGACGATGTATTATCTATTAAGAATAATAATTTTCATTCATATGTCGATTCGATATATTCTAGTGAACTCGAAATAAAAGACACCACAGAGTCGTCCACATCTGCTTCATACTTAGATATTTTATTGGAAGTAGATACATGTATTACAGACAAAATAACAACTCATATTAATGACAAACGGGATGATTTCAGCTTCTCCATCGTCAACTTCCCATATTTCTGTAGCAATATTCCATTATTACCTGCATATGGTGTTTACATCTCTCAACTGATTCGATACACAAGAGCTTGTTCTGCGTATGACCAGGTTTTAAATCGAAGCAGGCTATTGACAAACAAGTTGATGGTGCAGGGGTTCCCACAGTCTCGTTTAAAGTCAGCATTTCGCAAATTATATGGTCGTTATAACGATCTAGTTTGCCAATACATCTTTCATTGGGTCAAATGCTGTCTGACGTGTTTCATACTGATTGTTGGCCGTTCTATGCCCACTGATTTTGACTACAGATAACTCCGTTTATCTGGTCAAGATATAGGGCTCATGGCGGGTGTGACCGGTCGACAGGGAATGCTTACTCCTCCTAGGCACCTGATCCAATCTCTGGTATATCCAGGGGTCCATGTTTGCCCATCTCTATATTTTGTATTGCTTATAGGAGTTATGAGATTGATCACACTGTTCGTTCGTTATCTTCGCTTTTCATTTATACAGTGTATCATATACCCCAAATAATGCAAATACCTATATATTTAATCCTGAATTAAATTTCATTTGACGGAACAGTCATGTTATTGATGTTTGTGACGTCATACTTGTATGCTGTGGAGGTGTGATCTAGAGAGCTGTATATGCTGTGTGTATTGACTGGCCTCTAAGAAAGACTGAAATATCCTAGTAAATACGCTTTATAGTAACTTCAAAGGAAATCATGCTACATGATTTATGCTACAAAATGTTCAAAATTTTACGGCTAAATATGAGGATTTCATTCGAAGAACTTATCATTTCCTTAATATTTGATAAATAAATTCATATTTGTAAATACATGAGGGTATGAACTGCGACACCTCACGCCGGCGTGCCTTGTGAAGCTGGTTAGCGTGCGGGCATATTGATATAGTGTCGCATTCTTATGTATTTTGGTTGTTTTTTGGGTTGTTTTTTTTTTCATTCTACTTTCATTTCTGTCGGAATTCCCAGTCGTTAAAATAGACATACTATATTTATCAAGATTAATGTGCGCATTGTTCACAGTTGCGGCGCATTCAAGAAAAAATATCATTACAATTTGTAAAGATATTGAAGGCAAAAACATTGGAAATATAGATATTCTCTAGTGGATTTGCAATATCTATTCGATACAAAAGTATTTTCGTTTTCTTTCTTTTCCGTGGGGATATAGTGTTTGTACTGTTTAAATTTTATTGAGGAGAATATTTTTATCTGTCACATGAAGTCTGGGGAAATTATCTCAGCACCTCAAGCAATGTATCCTTTTAATGCACCTATATACAATGTTGTATAGCTACTCGAGTCGTAATTTTAGAGCATTTTCAAGTTCCTCACAAGCATGGCATAATGGTAGTTACCTTACTTCCCCCGCGAGAATCTTAGCCAGCCTCAGCTGAATCTAGGGTGTTTTTGTCCATATGTTTTATGTCCTTTCTAGACTTCTACGCTCATATTGAGACGTCACAGCCGTTAGTGAAGTGTCACAAACGACCGTAGCAGTTAGAGTTCTTTATTTTGTCAACGTCTGTCTGCAACACGGGACCTGTTATATGAATTATAAATGCCGAGGGTTTAGCAAAGAAGCAGTTACTTTCTATTTTTATGCTAGATCAGACACGGCCAAGACCCGAGGGGTCTCTACCTTACGACCTTGCTGTCAAGAAATGAACTCTTTAACCACTGAATCTCCGTGACCCGTTGATTTTAGGGATAAGCATGCAATGTAGGGTGAGGGTTCTCGCGGCGCTTCATCATAATACCATTTATGTCTTAAAATGCTTAGAAAGGTCACCGCAGCTAGTTTTTGCTGTATCATATATAATCATCAGGCAGATTGAGTATGAAAAATGTCATGTATTCAAATGACGAACTAGATAACAAACTACTAACAAGGGGATCAGACTCACAAACAATCCACTGAAAATGTCACTGAAATGGAGAAAGAAAATAAACAATGACAAAATAATTCAATATGTCTGATCCCCCAAATTTATCTATAAAAGTCTACATCAACTACAATAAAAAACAACCTTACAAAGATGATTGAGAAGAAATGACATACATGTTGAAGCCGAGATTTTGCGGATTTTTCGATTAGTAATTATTTTATGATGCGCCTGAATTATTTACCTTTAAAGAACTCTCGTACACAGTAAGGCGAGTAACAGTTTCTTTCCATGTGAGGTGTCACTATACATGTACATGTTGTATATATAGTAAGTGAATATATACACTATAAGTTTCCCACATCTCCGGTTCGCCACCCGACAGTAAGTATTCAGGGGATGAAATGCTCTTTACATGTAATATCACATTATTTCACTGCCTGTATGTTCCACATCTAGGATACCGGAATAACTTGCAAATATGACATCGTTTTTATGTTTTAATTCAATTTCAATAGTATTTTATATTTCCTACATTTATCTTTACTTTTTCATTTGCATCTTTAAAAAAAAAAATCCGCTTTTCGTATTTTTCATCATCTTCCTCGTTGACTGTAAGTGCATTCTGTCCAACTTTGGCATTCAGAGTAGCACTAAATATATCTCCTACACAGAAGAGTTCTCTCAAAACTTGCATATTCTATAGCTTTCAAAACCCTTCACTGTTTTAGTCTGCTCTTATATGAAAGTTTTTAAAAACATTTTTGTAAAACGTTTTGTGTATATGCAAACGATGTTGAAATGACTATTCATCAGCATTAGGGGCGAGTCAAAAAAGGCAAATGGGAACAATGCATCATTGGTAAGTGGGCATACATTCTGGGGGAGCTCCAGCACATTTTATTTATTGTTTTAGCTTTATTATGTCAGATCTAGTTTGATATCTATACATTGTACTGAACTTGAAATGAGATATATAACAATCAAGGTAAACGATCACCGTGTCAAAATTCAAAATGCAAAATGTGCCCCCCCCCCCCCATCCCCAATTTTACCCAGATTAACTGATTAAAAGGCATGGATCTTAGTTATTGTTATCGTAGATTTAACAATTCATTTCTTCAAAGTCAAAATTTTGCAATGAAGAACATACTTTATGGTAGCGATTTTCTTCAGATTACCACATAAAAGAGAGACATATGACACTATTATACCATAAAGTTTACGGATAATTCTGGCTGTGAGGCAACAATACGGAATTAAACATTCATAACGGCATGTGTCCTCCATTGAAAGAGCTTCGATTTATTTCTAGCTCAATGATGTAAGATGAGATACTTCCCGCATTCCAGTCCAGAGACGTTACTAATGAATATTTTGAGAAAAGTAGCAAATTAGAGAGAAGATGTGTATAAATTCCTAAGTGTGTGGTAGATGTGATGTCATGTCGATAAACAAAGCCTACCAATGATAATAAGGACATTAAATAATAAAACCCTCCGTGTTTGACGCATTCTTTTAACTATTTCGTAAGCAAGGATATATTTTTCCCAAATGGATATTAATTCAAAGTTGGATAAGAAATCACGCAAGCAGTTTCTAACATACTAAAGTATGTGTCGAAGTTTGTGATACGTTTGGATTCCGTGTTTGGGACATCGGATCGAGTATTTGTATTTACAGCACTGTGTCTTAGAATCAAATCCCATCTTTTTTCCGAGAAATTCTGTAGTCTAATCGGTACATCTCTGCTTTCTGTCACTCATGGAGAGATTTTCTTTGGCAATCATTTTGTATTTAGATACCTTAGTTTAAACGTTCCTCTCGTCTGCAACAGTTGAGTTTACACTTCCGTGTGGAGGACCTGAATAGAAGACTGAACTAGACTTCTCTACTGACATGTTTAACAATGTTACTCGAGTGGTCAATACGAGACAGAAATCTATAATTCAGTTTGTTGAAGTAATTAAAACTGACGTTATGGGTGAATCTGATACATACCTTAAAGTCAGAGCCGAAGTGAGGCCTTAAGCAACGACTGGGTCAGGTATCTGTGACATTGATAGCGTCGTTCGGAGTGTCTTGTATTTATTCGAACTTACTAAATGTGCATATCGACTAATCGAGATGTAATTTTGTGTTGAAAGCCGTGTACTGGATTCTTCAGCTATTCATAGATAGTCAGGTTCCCAAATGGATCCAATTCATATAGCCTTGAAGGGTTCCGAATAACTTACCACTTCAGTTTTTGGTGACAGGAAAGCTGTAGATTTTATGATGGATTCTAATTTACGTACTAGAAACTTCTACCGCGCTGGAAGAGGATTTATAATTGCCAAACGCATCTCAGGTAAGCTTTCAAATACGCTGTTACACCTGTTTATTTCATGATGAATTCTGAAATACGCACAAGAAGCATCCCCAGTGCTGGAATAAGGTTTATCATTGCTAAATGCAAGGTAAGCTTCGCAAACGCTAACCTGTTTATTTGAATAGCGTCTTGGAAAATGGATAGATTTTGTGATAGCTCAAAATTCCAGTCAGGGTGTACGAATATGTTAACAGCTACCGGAAAACATTTTTATGTACTTGGTGTAAGGTTGAATACATTTAAATGTCATTTAGGACTGATATCAAGATATTTGTTTTAATGATTAATATTTCAAGATCAGAAATATATTTTCAGCTCTCTAGCTGTTTGAGAAATCAGTTGCGTAATGAGGTTTTTCATCCGCATTCTCGCATCATTACATAGATGTTTCAAGGTGTAGAAAATAGTCATTATATTTCATAAATCGTGTTTGCACATTGTAAGAAATGTTTAAGTTCGAATATTTTTTCTTTTATTGTGTCGTAAAACCTCTGTAAGGTATACCAGTGTGAATAACGGTGTTATGCAAATCAATATCACGCTTAACAAAATTATCTGAATACATTGATTCTTATTGGTAGAAATGTTTTTTTAAACAAGAAATATTCAAATACAGTACAAAATACATGCACCACCATCATGTTTGTCCATCATTCGTTTTAAAGCAATCATTGTACAGAGTTTGAATATTAAGTTCCATGTGTAAAGAGAATGCGTTTTCTATTCGTGCATTTGAATCACAATACCAGATTCAGATGTATAGTACAGACTTTTGCGAATCCACGGTAGAAACTAAACAGCTGGAAAATGAAAGCAAATGAACCACATATTTCTAATCTAGCACCTTGCAATAATCTGTACAAATGACTAACCACAGATTCGTAATCTAGCACCTTACAATATTAAGTACAAATTACTTGCTTTCCTGTGGTTCAACAACATTTTTGTTCCTGTTTTTGGCGAAATTAACTCAAGAAAACAAAGCCATCGGCTATGTCACTCGGTCATGGGTAAAAATACATTAATCATATTGGATCTATTGAAATCCAACATCGGAGATTTCCCGGTTTATAGAACCGGAAGTCGGAATAATGTACATCGTACAATTACACGTAAACATCACAAATTCAAAATGCCGATTTGGATTTGCTTCAATCAAATAATGTTTTTGGAGGGTTTTTTTTCTTTACTAAAAACTGTGCACATCTATCATACGTACTAATCGCAAAGGATCATTTCTTATCAAACTTCACGGATTACTTCATTTTTGTTATTCTATTAAATGCACTCGGGTTACAGTAGAACCGAATACAGATTTTGGTTTGATTAGGCGTGTATTTCAACAGAATCCAGATTTTGGTTTGATTAGGCGTGTATTTCAACAGAATACAGATTTTGGTTTGATTATGCATGTATTGTAAACAGAATCCAAATTTACATGTATGTTTGATTTTATGCATATTAGTTAACAGAATCCAGGTTCTTGACACCATGAATATACACCCAGACTATCCGATAGCAATAAATATGGAATAGCAGTAAATATATGATAGACTAACCGATAGCAGTAAATACATAATAGACTATCCGATAGCAGTAAATATGGAATAGACTAACCGATAGCAGTAAATATGGAATAGACTAACCGATAGCAGTAAATATATAATAGACTAACCGATAGCAGTAAATACATAATAGACTAACCGATAGCAGTAAATATGGAATAGACTAACCGATAGCAGTAAATATGGAATAGACTAACCGATAGCAGTAAATATATAATAGACTAACCGATAGCAGTAAATACATAATAGACTAACCGATAGCAGTAAATATGGAATAGACTAACCGATAGCAGTAAATACATAATAGACTAACCGATAGCAGTAAATATGGAATAGACTAACCGATAGCAGTAAATATGGAATAGACTAACCGATAGCAGTAAATATATAATAGACTAACCGATAGCAGTAAATATGGAATAGACTAACCGATAGCAGTAAATATGGAATAGACTAACCGATAGCAGTAAATATATAATAGACTAACCGATAGCAGTAAATACATAATAGACTAACCGATAGCAGTAAATATGGAATAGACTAACCGATAGCAGTAAATATGGAATAGACTAACCGATAGCAGTAAATATATAATAGACTAACCGATAGCAGTAAATACATAATAGACTAACCGATAGCAGTAAATATGGAATAGACTAACCGATAGCAGTAAATACATAATAGACTAACCGATAGCAGTAAATATGGAATAGACTAACCGATAGCAGTAAATATGGAATAGACTAACCGATAGCAGTAAATATATAATAGACTAACCGATAGCAGTAAATACATAATAGACTAACCGATAGCAGTAAATATGGAATAGACTAACCGATAGCATTAAATATATAATAGACTAACCGATAGCAGTAAATACATAATAGACTAACCGATAGCAGTAAATATGGAATAGACTAACCGATAGCAGTAAATACATAATAGACTAACCGATAGCAGTAAATATGGAATAGACTAACCGATAGCAGTAAATATGGAATAGACTAACCGATAGCAGTAAATATATAATAGACTAACCGATAGCAGTAAATACATAATAGACTAACCGATAGCAGTAAATATGGAATAGACTAACCGATAGCAGTAAATACATAATAGACTAACCGATAGCAGTAAATATGGAATAGACTAACCGATAGCAGTAAATACATAATAGACTAACCGATAGCAGTAAATATGGAATAGACTAACCGATAGCAGTAAATATATAATAGACTAACCGATAGCAGTAAATACATAATAGACTAACCGATAGCAGTAAATATGGAATAGACTAACCGATAGCAGTAAATACATAATAGACTAACCGATAGCAGTAAATATGGAATAGACTAACCGATAGCAGTAAATATGGAATAGACTAACCGATAGCAGTAAATATATAATAGACTAACCGATAGCAGTAAATACATAATAGACTAACCGATAGCAGTAAATATGGAATAGACTAACCGATAGCAGTAAATATATAATAGACTAACCGATAGCAGTAAATACATAATAGACTAACCGATAGCAGTAAATATGGAATAGACTAACCGATAGCAGTAAATACATAATAGACTAACCGATAGCAGTAAATATGGAATAGACTAACCGATAGCAGTAAATATGGAATAGACTAACCGATAGCAGTAAATATATAATAGACTAACCGATAGCAGTAAATACATAATAGACTAACCGATAGCAGTAAATATGGAATAGACTAACCGATAGTAGTAAATATATAATAGACTAACCGATAGCAGTAAATACATAATAGACTAACCGATAGCAGTAAATATACATGTATAATAGACTAACCGATAGCAGTAAATACATAATAGACTAACCGATTGTAGTAAATATATAATAGACTAACCGATAGTAGTAAATATATAATAGACTAACCGATAGCAGTAAATACATAATAGACTAACCGATAGCAGTAAATACATAATAGACTAACCGATAGCAGTAAATATACATGTATAATAGACTAACCGATAGCAGTAAATACATAATAAACTAACCAAGCGCAGTAAATACATAATAGACTAACCGATAGCAGTAAATACATAATAGACTAACCGATAGCAGTAAATACATAATAGACTAACCGATAGCAGTAAATATATAATAGACTAACCGATAGCAATAAATACATAATAGACAAACCGATTGCAATAAATACATAATAGACTAACCGATAGCAGTAAATATACATGTATAATAGACTAACCGATAGCAGAAAATACATAATAGACTAACTGATTGTAGTAAATATATAATAGACTAACCGATAGTAGTAAATATATAATAGACTAACCGATAGCAGTAAATACATAATAGACTAACCGATAGCAGTAAATATACATGTATAATAGACTAACCGATAGCAGTAAATACATAATAGACTAACCGATAGCAGTAAATATACATGTATAATAGACTAACCGATAGCAGTAAATACATAATAGACTAACCGATTGTAGTAAATATATAATAGACTAACCGATAGCAGTAAATACATAATAAACTAACCAAGCGCAGTAAATACATAATAGACTAACCGATAGCAGTAAATATATAATAGACTAACCGATAGCAGTAAATATATAATAGACTAACCGATAGCAATAAATACATAATAGACTAACCGATTGCAGTAAATACATAATAGACTAACCGATAGCAGTAAATCTATCATTGTTTGATTAGATATTGTTTAACGTCGCTCTTGATAATCTTTCACTCGTATGGAGACGTCACCACTGCTGGTGAAGGGCTGCAAGATTTAGGCCTATGCTCGGCGCTTATGGCATTTGAGCAGGGAGGGATCTTTATCATGCCACACCTGCTGTGACACGGGACCTTGGTTTTTGAGGTCTCATCCGAAGGACCGCCCCATTTAGTCACCTCTTACGACAAGCAAGGGGTACTGATTACCTATTCTAACCCGGATCCCCACGGGATCAGTAAATATATAATAGACTAACCGATAGAAGTAAATATATAATAGACTAACCGATAGAAGTAAATATGTAATCTCAATAGCAATCTAATTAAAATTCCGCTCGCATACTCGCTTAAGGCCTTTGAGCAGGAAGGGATCTTTATCATGCCACACCTGCTGTGACACGGGACCTTGGTTTTTGAAGTCTCATCCGAAGGACCGCCCCATTTAGTCACCTCTTATGACAAGCAAGGAGTACTGACAGGGCCGTAAGTAGGGTTCTAAATCAGGGGAGGCAGGGGATTGGGGGCCGCCGATTGACTTTACGACTGAAAATGACACTTTTTAAATCCCAATTTATCATGTTTGTGTTTCATTTGTACTATGTAAAGAATCGTAATATGGTGTCAAAGACAAAGGTGCTTGTCTTCATTTTAAACATATATCCTATAATATAACATTTATATAATTTTATTTTCTTTTTTGCCAAAAAATCAGACGAGGCAGTTGCCTCGTCTGCCTCATCGGCAGTTACGGCCCTGACTGATGACCTATTCTAATCCGGATCCCCACGGGATCAGTAAATATATAATAGACTAACCGATAGAAGTAAATATATAATAGACTAACCGATAGCAGTAAATATGTAATCTCAATAGCAATCTAATTAAAATTAGATGTTAGATCCGCTCGCGTACTCGCATACGTTATGTATGCGAGTACGTAAGCGAATCTAACATCTAATTTTAATTAGATTGTATCAATAGTGGTTTTGGGTGTATTCCAGACGTTTGAAAATATTTTGTCATGACTTCGCAAAGATAATGCGGACCTGTGTCTCTTCCTAAAACAATTTAATTTCGGCTAGATGAAATGATTGTCACCAAATGAGTGACATTCATCCTTGATGATGGGAAATCAACAAATCCGAACTGGTCGCTATATATGAGATGCTAGAATACGAAGCTAAGGCTCGTTCATCGCATACCTTTTATACACGTATCGGGTACATTATACAGTGTATTAAGAATGGTTAAAAATAATTAGTTGTGACTAGGTGATATAAATAATTTGTCACTTAGATACTGAATGAAACGTGTTACTCTCTATGATAAGGAACCAACAATCCCGCTGGTAGTTTCTTTATCCTTTCCACAGTCATAACCATAAAATGCGTAATGGCCTAAAACAGAGGGTGTGACCCTCAGCGCCGGGCCCAGGGGAGGATATCATAACATATCTGGAATAGTACGGAAGGGGAAAATGCATTCTTTCGTTTGTGAAAATTACAAAAGTTTACTTTTATTCTGTCCAATGTTATAGTTCCTTAAATACTAGACATGCAAAGGAGTTTCATGAAAACATTTTTCCGGATTTATACACTCTTCAAAATTGGACTGGTAGAGGTTCCACTAAATACACACACACACACACACACACACACACACACACACACACACACACACACACACACACAATTCGGGTGTCAAAAGAAAGAGAAAACTCAATAGCAGATGACCGAAGGAAATGAAATACGAAAGATGGGGGGGGGGGGGATACATCCTAAAATCAAAATACTTCTGTCGTAGTGACCCCTGCTTAGGCCTTTGGACACTAGAAGGACTGATTCCTATGTTTATTCTGTAGGACATTAAATATACTTTTCCTTGATGCAGAGTATTTGCTAATGATACAGTAGTTCGTATTTTAAAGGATTTTTTTTCTACCCACCCCCTTCAGCGGAACATTCTTTAAAATCTCCTGCAGTCGAAAGGATATGAATGTGATTCTAATTTCAGAAATCGATTTCTTCCCATTATTTTTTGTTTATTTTGTAAAGAACCATTTTCAAACTCCGATTGCTATTAATCAAATAAAGCTAACCCCAACATGCTTCTAATACTTCTTGAATGCTTGGTCATTTATATTCATTAGGACATAATATCGGTGATATTATGGTCCATTTACCAATCCTATGTTAATTTATTTGAAATCAGAATAAAGCACACACTGCATTGTCTAATCTGAATGGATTAGAAAGTGTCGCACTTAAATAAAGTCATTCATTGCTGATTTCATCGATATATTTTAGGTTGCATGATATATATGTATGTTTAAGAATAACGCGCTTCATGAAGTATGCCAGTAGGAAGCGCCGCAGTTTATACCCTCATGTGTTTGCAAATTTACATCTACTTTAAATTCTGTGGGAAATTCCCTGTTATTGAAATAGATGTACTATATTTATCAAGATTTATACTTGCATTGTTCACAACTCCAGCACATTCATAAGGAAATTTGAAAAATCCGTCGGACTTATTATTTGCTAAGACATCCACGGATCCTCAGAGTCCTCCACGTCTGCTTCGTATTCAGATATTTTATTGAAAATAGATATTAACGGCAAACTAACAAACTCAACTTTATGACAAACGGGATGATTTCAGCTTCTCCATCGTCATCTTCTCATATTTATGTAGCAATATTCCATTATCACCTGCATATGGTGTTTATATCTCTCAACTGATTTGATAACCAAGAGCTTGTTCTGCGTATGATCATTTTGTAAAATAAAGCAGCCTATTGACAAACAAGTTGATGTTACAGGGGTTTCAACAGCCTCGTTTAATGTCAGCATTTCGCATATTCTATAGTCGTAATGACGATTTATTTTGCCAACACAACCTGTCAATGGGTCAAATGCTGTCTGACGTATTTCATACCAATTGTTAGGCCGCTCTTGGCACAGATTCTGACTACAGATAAATCCGTTTACCTTATCAATATATAGGGCTCACGGCAGATGTATCCGGTCTACAGGAGATACTTAGTCTTCCTAGGTACCTGATCCCACCTCTGGTATATCCAGGGGTCCGGGTTTGCCCAACTCTCTATCATGTTCCTTGTAAGAATTCTGAGATTAATCACTGTTCGTTATCTTCACCTTTATATAAATATATTTGTGTGTGTGTAAGATAAACGCAACATGGTGTCCAGAACTTTTTTTTTAATTGTATCTCTTTCTTATTGATATTTAGATATTAAAAATATTAATCCTCAACAAAGCAAAACACTTATCAAAAATTGTCAGGTTTGTAACTGACTGTCTACAGAAAATTGTCAGGTTTGTAACTGACTGTCTACAGAAAATTGTCAGGTTTGTAACTGACTGTCTACAGACATTTCTCGGGGTTGTTAAATTCCATAGAAAGTTTCATTATTATATAACAATTTGTCCGTATTTAAACTTAATTAATTTGATAAAGGTTTCTTTTTTAGAGATTCCGTTGTCACTACTTAGAAGCATGATTATCATTGATGAATCGGTTTTAATATCTTGACAATTTACATAATTTGTGCATATCAGAGTTTGTAGACGGATATTAATATCAATAATTAACAAGGAAGCAGGTTCTCAAAAATCTTATTAGTTCTTCGGCTCTGTGTCAGGTTTATCGGTACTAATATGCAAATGGCACCAGAAATAATGACAGAAAATTAAATTGGAGAAGAAATAACGAGTGTGGAGTATCAGCTTGTGATTTAAATCTTTCGAGTTCCTGATTTCTGCACGTGTTCTCGCTCTCAGGTTGCATTGATTTTCTGCAAGATATGTTTACTGTTGTCAGCCTGCCCCGGGTTCCCTCCAGTGTGTAGACACTTAGCCTATCTGTTGTTTAAACAGATTACTGGATTTTTCATAACTCTGTCTCAGTTCATAAACACTTGGGAACAAATACTCCAGAAACTAAAACTGCTATGTAGATAGTTTTTCATGTTTTTTCTACCCATACGAGCACCACAAATATGCTGCAAAACGCCCTTCAAACTTAATGTCAAATAATATCTTTTTATTATTGATTACAGGACTGTTTTGACAAATCATCCGTTCATGTACGTCAACGACTGAATTAGAATCATATTGAAATAACTATTTGTTTCACGAGGATTATTCTCATCCTTTGCAGTTTCACTCCGTATCTCGTAATTAGGCCCTGTCTCTTTAAGGAGGTATGCTACACCAGAGAAATTTGATATGAATGAAAAGCGGAGGATATGTACAACACTGTTTTGAAATTGAAAACTTTCAAATTTACTTTATTTAGTCACAAAATGCAGTTTTAGTAGAAAGCAATGCGGAAAAAAAAAATAAAACCCCTTCTGGTCTCAAACACGCGATCTACAGTTCAGCAGTCGATTTGCTAACCCACTGAGCTAGTCAGCTATGTGATGACTTTTGAAATGAATAGACAAGTATGGCTGATATTTATATTTTCATCCATGTTTTAAATGAAAGTCAGCCATTATGACGATATAGAGTACCTCCGTAACCAGCATGTTAAAAAGGTACTCCTGTCTTGATTCTATAAATAGTAACCAAATTAAAAGGAAATCTAAACGTGAATAGAAAACAAAAGTAACTGAGATGCCTAATTATAAAACAAATTTATTTCACACTTTCACCTTGGGTTTTCAAGTTTAGAGGCCTAATTGATAAATATGTGAAGGGTTAGGACGACAGATCGGGAATAATACGACACAGAGGTGTCGTTAAGTGAGTGCTTACGTAAGAAATCGTGAAATTTGATGAAAATACAGAGACGAGATGGCAATGAATTCAATTCAGGATGACTGGATTAGAGTGTCAAAATACTGAAAACATCGATAATTTGAGATAGTTTCCTTTCCTCGATAGCAATGATAAACTTCTGTTTTCTAATCAATGCTATAAGTTTACAACATTCTACAAAAACGTCATTCATTTGTGTCCACGGGGAGATTTTATTTTAGAAATAAGCTAACTTCATACGAGAGGCATTGTAGCGCACTCCCTCTTGTTTAACTTGGACTATCGAATAAAGCAAAACAAGATAAAATCATTAGTTGGGGTGTTATAAGGAGTTACTGGGCAATCAATGTTCGTTTACAGTTTTCACATTCAGAAATGTTTTGGCAAGGTTGTGCGGAAACATGATTTACGGTATACCGAAAATCAACCTTTCAGCCGAAGGACAATATGACGAAAACGTCACGTATGTACGTTAAAATGAGGTGCTCGAATCTCTAGGCTGAAGTTTAAGACTACAAGTACCATTGCAATCTCTTATGACCTTCTAACATTGCTTCGAAAACTAGTAATTCAACAAAACGGGGGCACAAAGAAACTTAGAATATTATTTTTACCGTGGAGAACGAGAAGTCCTGCGACAGTAGGTCAAGAAAAGGCCTCTGATGATACCTATACGACACTCGATACAATCCAAAACATGGAATCATGAGTTGATATATACAATTTTGACTTAGTTTAGTTGTAAGAAGGCTAAAGCAAAAAATATGAAGGAAAAAAATAGGGGACTTTAAATGTAAATTTTTTCTCCAATTTTCAAAAGTTGAAATATATAACTCTTTACAATTTTCCCAACTGTTTTGGACTTAATTGAGAAATCGTGGGAATAAATTACATTCTGTACGATAAATTGTATTCATGTTACATATAAAGCCTCATGTCAACGGCGTACATTCGAGCTCATAGTATCGAGGTCTTTACAATGTAAAGTGAATTAGGGTATCAGAATTTTGAGTGATTATTTTGGTGCCATAAGATATTTTTCAACTTCTTAAAATCATAGTATCCAACTGTTTCAACCCAACTCAAAATATCGACATTTTTACCCTAAAGAATCAAAGTTATATCGAAGTTAAATATAATGTAAGTACCAAAGTTAAATTTTTTTTTGACCAAGTTGGATATGTTCATGCATGTCGGCAAAATAAGCACGTGCGCTACTGACATTTACATAGTAATAGAGACTGTATACGAAATGTTCGGGGGAAACTGGGTGAGACATGGTCCCACGAGAAAACAACACTTAAAATCGATTCATGGGGCAATAGGACAATAATAAAGTCCACTTGCAACTTGACCAGAACCCAGAAGATATCTAGAAATATTCAAAGAGAACTGTGTAGAGACATCTATTTTCTAGATTGAGCTCTTCTGATACGTGTACATACGTCACAGCAATTTTGATATATATTTTTATATATATATGTGTGTGTGTGTGTGTGTGTGTGTGTGTGTGTGTGTGTGTATTATAGGATTAAACATTCTTTTTGAAGAATTTATCGATGTGTAAACTCCGGACATTTTACTCACAAACTGAATAAAAGTGCGAAGCACTTTTATGTTAAGTTTGTTAGTAAAATGTCCGGAGTTTACACATCGATAAATTCTTCAAAAAGAATGTTTGATTCTTGTAATTCCAATTCATTCACTTTATTAACAATTGCAAAAATTTGAATAGTTTCCCCACACTATGTTATTTGTTTTCAGATGTGTATGAATAAATCGCGTTTTCGGATTTATTGATGTATAAACTCTTGTTCAGCTTTATTTTTGTCCAATCAAAACAATTGTAATAAATAACGTTGGAATTATATATATATATACATACATTGTACTTTTTTTTAAAGTGACAATTGTCCTATATTTCGTATTTCTTCCTTTGTTTATAGTGCTAAAACCGCGGGAAGTTTTATGCTGACTGTTTCTATCTCTAGAGATCAATCATTATCGATTTTTCCACGCAAACTGAACTTTATTCGAGGTCGATTCAAATAGGGATCTATTCAAATATCTCCCCAAAGACCTAAATATCGCAAGGTCGAAAGGCATGGAGGTTATTGTGAAATATTATGATTAAAACGTGATTAATTCCCATATTAAAAGACTTGAAAAGGGGGAAATAAAATTGGCATCTTTTTCACCATCATAGGAAAATTTGATTTGACGTTTTTAATTTTGTCAGTATAGAAGAAAACACATTTTTAACGTACGTTGCCATATGTCGTATATCTAATGGGGATTTAACGACCTCTCGGACAATCTAAACGGGAAAAAAGACAATTCACAGTTTAATGCCTAGCTCCAAAAGATGTTAACGTTGTATCAGACTAACAAAAAACTGCATTGTGAGGCTGATTATCAGTCTAGTTGATGGAGCTCTATAGATTTGTGTTAAGCTGTCGGCTAAAGGGAGTTTAGACAACATCTTCAACGCTAAAGAGGTCGACCGTACACGAAAGTTCATGATGGTTAAAATACGATATGTGGAAAGTCTTCTGAGACAAGTTATGATATTAATGCCTTTATTTTATACTAAATATGTAGCATTAAAAATACTTAACGACTAACAGTTACATGTATATATGTATCTGAGCAGCCCCAGTGATGAATTATGGAATATCGTATATCCAAGAGCTCTAACTAATTAAGGTAAAATAAATTACAAGTTCCATCATAAGACGCTTTTAATGTTTATACATTATGATAAAAAAAATTCTGACAAATTAAATGATTTAATTAAAGAAAGGTGATGATTTGAATTATTTTTTAATTTGATTTAAAGATATTTTAGGAAGACCATCAGCTCTACATTAAGGTAGATCAGGTCTAAATTAAGGTAGATCGGCTCATTATATCAGTCGTTTGAGATCAAGAAAATTTCGATTTGGGTATACCAATATTGGATATGGATCACGTACATGTGCAATAAATGACGTATTATCGCTTGATTTCAGCAGTTTATCCGTTTTGGCACGGAGATTCTGTGAAAAATGAGAACAGCAAAAACTGCCATTCTTCCGACCTTCTGTTAGCCACACATCTCAATACAAACAAATCATAAAAAATGTACAGGTTGTTCACGGAATCAAAGCAATGTTCAGCTGCCCTAGCAAGTGATAGCATTACTTTAGAAATGAATATTTCGGTAAGTCGTTGTTTCTATTTATTTGTGTGGCTGCAGCTGTGAATAATTTACATTTGTGATAAAAATCTGATATAATGGAATGTAATTAAAGATTTTTTCATTCGTAAATGAAATCATTTATTTTCAAAGCTTTATCTGTCTTGAATCTTAACAGTCCTCATTTCCTGTTCAAAATGAAAAAAATGATTTAAGGTATAAAACTGCATTTTAGACAATGAACTGTAAGTTAACCTTCTATCAACTAAAGATGTCCCTCCTCATTTAGAAACAATAAATATTTATATTTTCCGGGTGATAGATAGTTTTGAGCCCTTCGGTTTTACGCGAGAGCTTTTCCCCATCAGAAAACGCCAGCGGCGGAAGGAATATCTCCTGATGAGATGTCGATTCGGGGTTAATCAACACTCTATCCGCCCTGTCCCATGATTCTGTTTTTGGAACAAGCTACATATATAATCTCCTTTGGAAAATGAGCTAAACAAAAAATAAGGACAATCGATTAAGATAATTCCCTCACCCTTTGTTGAATAGGCTGTCCTTATGTGAACATTGATGTTATGGTAGTCATAAATATATTTCTTACTGAGCTCTAGAAATTTCGAGTATCTTCTGTAAGACAACCACATGGGCCGTCATAGCTTGCTCGTTTTGCATTTGTTGTGAACTAATTGCGTTACATCACGTTTATCATAATTAACTTCGTTTTCCTGGAGAGCAATATTTGGCGTGAGGCTTCATACGAATGAAACTGACTAGATTTTAAGGTTGTTACTGTACGCAATACGATGGAAAGACGCAAATACAAGTACTGCGCCCTTAAGCGCTGTTCCACCTTCCCAACGTGTGAGTACATTTCAATATACATGTGAAGTTTTGTGTCTGTTAAATTTTTAAGGTTATTCAGCTACTAAACTTAAAAGTAAATGATTTTGTTAAATTTGATATTCATATATAATATAATAACTAATTTGTAATTTCGTACTATCAGTGCGGAATTTATATGGGTTTGTATTTTTAAAAAAAAAAAAAATTATGTAATCATTTGGTTTGATTTTAGTGACATCAATATGTGGATACAAGTTTTCACTATTCCCAAAACATATGGCATATTTGACATGGATTTTAATTTATTTGTACTTTTGATGTGAAACATTTGACAGGAAAGACCAAATTGTCTAAATCTTATAAAGAGAAAGGCAGACATCAAAATAATTTTGAAAAATCCTTCTATTTCAATTGAAGTTTGTTATGCATCCCCCCATATGTTAATTTCATTAATTCTATCCACTTTGCCTTATCGGAAGAGGCGTACAAACACGGTGTACCATTTGCTGGAGAATCCGGAGGAATTGAGCCTCCATCTGTCCAACCCAATGAAGCATTTCCCTCTGCTAAATTCATTTTCGTAATCTTACTACGATGATATTTCATTCAAATGCTCTATTACAGAAAGAATGATGCTAAAGAAACTAGGCTAATGTCCATTCTTATCCCAATTTTATCAAATTTTACGAAGCCACTTAAGTGTTCGTCTTACATGTACATTCATTTGGAAAATAGGGATTCAAATAAGATTCAATATTTTCTCAAAGTAGTGAGCTATTTAATTGTTTGGCACGTGACAAACCCTACATTTCTGTAGCATGCTTTGCGCCATCGTATTACATAATTGCATTATGAAGCACGCTGTAGATGAAGGTTTGTGAGTAAATTAAAAAATACAAATACATGTATCATCCTGCAGTTTTGCGTTTAATGACAGCTATTCAATCAGCTTCTCCCAGAAATATTATAAAACGAAGAATTATTTTTTTTTCTTATGTAATTTTCATGTCTTAAAGCTGTTTATTACAGTGTACCTCATATTAAGATTGACTGGTCATTGTACAGTGTGGTATAGGAAAGGAGGTACAGATTGTAATTTGGGGGCTAGACCGGGAATTGAACCCGGGACCCCTGCATTACTAGTCAGCAGGTGCTCTAACAACTGAGCTATCAGGCTGATATTTGTGGTCCGTATAGCTGTAAATACTACACTCCTCCCTCCTTAAGTTGTCGTCGACCTCGAAGACACAAAATTCACTTGCCTTCGCCCATGGCAGGACAACCAGTGCAAATACAAGAAAGGGGAACGTTAGAGTCTGGACAAGGAATCGAACCCGGGATCCCTTCATTACTAGTCAGATGCTCTAACCACTGAGCTATCCAGACAAATATCCACGACCCACATTGCTCAAATCACTACATCATATCGTGACACACTGATTTTGACTACGGATAACTCTGTTTACCTGATCAAGATATAGGGCTCAAGGCGGGTGTGACCGGTCGACAGGGGATGCTTACTCCTCCTAGGCACATGATCCCACCTCTGATGTGTCCAGGGGTCCGTGTTTGCCTAACTATATATTTTGTATTGCTTATGGGATTTATGAGATTGATCACTGTTCGTTATCTTCACCTTTCATCTACATGCATTACCATTGTGACATCACATGTATATACAGGTAATTATTACAGATAACGACAAAATTGTGTACAGGTAGTCTCGAGTAAACCGGGCTGTAAAGAGGAAAAGACGAGTGGTTGTTGAAAAGGGTTGCACACTATGTCCTTGAAAACAAGGCTACCCTTTCCATATTTTAAATATCTGAACTGGAGTATATTCAAACTGGTGATCTTTTTTCTTTACTCGATTTCATGCTTGGTTTGGGATCAATTGTTGACTGTCCAGAGTTTTGCACTCTCCTGGGGATTTAATCATGTATTAGTGCCTCTTCGTGTCTGCTTACGGTCCTGTGTGAGAGTTATTGAACGCCGTGTTCAATTTTAGAGTACACTGTTTTGTTTAGATGTATGCAGCTGTTCATGTGAATAAGGCTTGGTTTGGATCACGTACACCAGTCATACGTTATGGATGAATTCTTGCAGTCCTTCGGTGCGATGACACGGATACATTGGCGCAATGGCGATGGAACCACCGTAGTATCACCACTGCCCAGCGTGCCTTCGTGTCATCCTATCCTCGTATTGTGATTTGAACGCGCGCAATAGATACAGAATACTAGTAAAACTTTAAGTAATAATGCATGATTTAAAAACGTATATGTATATCAATATATCCATTGCATCGCTCTCTCTCTCTCTCTCTCTCTCTCTCTCTCTCTCTCTCTCTCTTTCTTTCTCTCTCTTTCTCTCTCTCTCTCCAAAAGCAAAAAGCATTTCTTCGCTATCTCTGAAGAATATGTCAGTAACTTTTGTATGGAGTTTGTATAAAATAAATTTTAAATCTGAATGTATGGCTTTGCTTGAGACAAAGCGAAGTCTTGTCAAGTTCTTGTAGTCTAGAATAAAGCAGATATCTTTTTCAGATATAATTCAAACAGGATTTTTTAACGTGACGAGGAAAATCGTTAATGGGGGTGGGGATGTTATGTACCACCAATTACTCCGCAGAGTCCGTAAAACGCAACTTGGAACCCGTATACTGATTTTCAAATCTTCCATAAATTCCATAATTATGTATCTACGCTCAGCAAATAGCAATTGTAATACCGCTCCAGTAGTTGCACAATGAGAAAGAGGGCGTCCTGGACTTGCCAATTGTTATAAAGAAACTTATTTATACCAATCTGAGTTAATGTTTCCGAAGCCTTCAATATAGAAACTTCCGTCTCTCTATCTCTCTCTTTATCCCTCCATCTCTCTCAGTGAATAAATGTTCTCTCTAATCATACAGACGTATTGGAGAAGGCTTTAAAAAGTAATAAAACTATTTGTTGGGTTTGCAACCGTTCTGGTGAGGACTTCAGATCCGCCGATCGATTGCATCCCTTTTGGAAGTGACATATTGGTCAGTAACTTTCTACCCTGGGACTATTTGACCTCCGTAATCAATATGCAGATCCTGGATACTCTAAAAGGGAAAAGTTCCAACTGGTAGGTGTCTTTTGTTGATCTCGGTTGCCAAAATATCCACCGGAAGTTCATAAAGCGTGGGTTGTAAAGACAATTCAGTCTAATTCCGTATATGTTACAAGTCATTAATTTAAAAAAAAAAATGGGTGTTCTTGGGAGGCTACTCCCTGGAAGCGCCACAATTATCATCATAGTAGGGATTTTATTTAACACTTGAAAAACAACAAATACTAGCATTCAATATCAGTATAAACATAATATATCATAGGTATAAGACCAAATCGGGGTTATGGAGGCGAAAGTCCCTTTATTACGTATTCTGTAAATGATTTCAGATCAACCTGACTTTAGATCTTTTAAGCCGATGAGGGACATTAGTATATAAAGTCGTAAATCAAAATAAAGTTTAAAAGTTCACTCTACGTTGTGAAGCTGGAAATGTGCACATGTCTTGTAATCTTTACAACCATGCAAATGTTTAATGTTTTCAACGTTTTTGCTGACGGTTTACCATCTCTGAGTGTGTATATTAAAGCACGGTAGTATTTATGTTAAACAGTGTACAGTCTACTCCAATATTATTGAAGTCACCTAGATTGAACTACCTGTTATATTGAAGTAAAAATAAGTCACCAGTAACATTATTTAATAAGGTTCAACATCAGTTATATTGATACACTATGGATATAATGAACAATTCAGGTCGGTCCCCAGAATTTCAATATATCTGGAGGAAAATGTGGCAAATCGCGAGAGAAAAGTGATGAGGTGCAGATGATTAGGGTAAGATCTCCGTGTTCGGGAAGCTCTAGGCTCTCTCCGCGCTTGTTTTGACCATATTTAGGATCTTGGAATAAAGAATTGAACAAAAAAATTGGCAAACAAGAAGCGGGGTAAAGTTTCTTATGAGTGGGATAGAAAGGTCATAACTGTACAAGAAGCGTGTTGAGATTTTTATGGTCGTAGTCAAGAACTTATATGGGTCTTCTAGTTACGCGTCTACCTCGCTCCCACTACGATCCCTCTGAATTCATGACGGACAAGAAGCGTACTATGATCGGTATTACGGCATACCGATATCGTCGTACAGTCTTTTAGGTCTGTGTAATATTGTAATTATGATCCTGTATTTCGTAGCGGCAACGCAGTATAATCGCAGTAAAATCGGCTGCTGGTCGGCATTGGTCTGCGTTTAATCGTTGTGAAAGCGTGTCAAGAGCGCGTTTGACGCCGAAACATCGTAGTACGGTCATAATGAGGACCTTTGTTTGCCAAATTGCTTGGTTTCGACGTCGATGCGGTCCCGACCCAATTTTTTTTTTCCAGATCGCAGCCTGATCGGGGATATTGGCATTATGATCATCGTGAGGTCGTAACGCTGTATGGACGAGAAGATACTGAGAAAGTCCCTAAAAGTAACTAGAAAATAAATTGACACAAGCGTCAAAGATATCAGGCAGCAGATCATGAGGGTTTTTTTTCAATCGGACCTCAAAGACGATATACACTTTGTACATCCCTTCAGAATGAAGAGTTAAATTGTGAAGTCATACTTTAATTAGATATCTTGATTATTATAGTAAGCAAGATTAGATTAGATTAGAATGAATAAAGTAGAAACAATTTTACGCAAAAAGATAACTATTCTAAATGGCCTATACATGTATATACAATTAAATGTTTGGAGTTTTCACTTAACTGCACTCAACTGGGTGTTGCTAAAACGCGAAACGGAACGGAAGAAGAAACGGAACGGAACAGAATTTAAGAATTAGAATGAGGAATGTAGCTAAGATTACACCAAAAATCGGAAGAAAATACTTTATTATGATTAAAATAAAAATTTTCGGAATTTGTTTAGCAGCGGTAAAACAATTTTATCTTAAAATTCTGCATCATAAATTGATTAAGCGAAGTTAAACGTTTGTATAAGAATTTACAGAGCGTTTTACAAGAATTTTGAAATGTCGGCATTGACAGATGTGTTAGCGAGCAGCGACACCTATGGATAGAGAATCGAAAGAACACACGTGCTTTAAATCCCCCCCCCCCCCGGTGGCAAAACGCCATTAGCACACATCTACATGTAAAGAACCAGAGCCACGAATAGCCAAAAATGGCCCTTAGTAATACCGTGTATATGTATACTTACCACAGGGAGTGTGATATGTATATTACAACGACAATTCATGATCTTATTAAGTCAACAAGTTAAACATCTTGTGTTTGATATTATTATTTTTTAACTAACAGAAACTTTGTGACCTCAGCACTCCAATCCTAAATAGGGAGGACTTCTAGCAGTTTATTTTTAAATTAGATACTTGTATCTCAATATTTAGATTGATAATGTGGTGAACTTTTAATTCCATTCAAGCATAAATTGTTTGTTAGCCTTTTAGCTATTTCATATCTGTTAATTCCTCATACTAATGGATCGTAAATTTCACCTTAGTTTACATTGGTTATGTTTCAATCTTTCTTTCCCGCTGTATCTCTTCGGGTTCGAGACTAATCCACAGGATATCGGTAAATGTACGAACTTTCACATAAATTCATCCCAAATGAGACAAACCTTTAAATACACACCGGACTCGTTCGCTTTAAAATTTGACGTGATACATAAATACATACATATATTATATGTATATCTAAATTACAAATAAAAGCAAGTTCGATCTAAAAAGGCTATGTCTGGGGGAAATTGTTGAAAAAAATTATTTCATCTTTTACAATGCTGTTTTCTGGGGGGGGGGGGGGGGGGGGGGGGGATGTAAAATTTTCAAACTTCAAGTCTTTTCAGGATGATTATTTTTTTTATTATTATTATTAATATATTTCATGGTAAAATAATCAATTTAAAATGTATATGCATTAGTATGAAGTATATGAAACTGTGGATTCTGTGGATGACTTCCCACTCTCTCTGTAATTTCTGCTTCCCTTGTTCACGATAAACCTTTTATTTTGCAAAATGCTGACCTACTCATGTCATTATTCCATACAACATACTTTCCCGTTTTCCGTTCCGTTCCGTCTTCCGTTTCATTTTCCGCTCCGCGTTTTAGCAACACCCCCACTCAACTGCCCATTTCACCTCATGGTCATTTTATATATTTACTTAGTTGTGGGAATCCGCAAAATAGTCTTGCGTCCACAAAACACTGCACACCCTTTATTTCATAATGAATAAATAGATATTTATCGCATTGTCACATTTGTGTTTTGTAACAATATCGTGGCTGGGCGAACGCTGTTGTGTAATACTTAAATACTTTGCATTTCTAGTCAAGATGCGGGGATGTTTTTTATCATTATTTTTATTTTTTTATTTTAAACAATATTTTATTCACTAATAAGTGAATGGGATTGGGCAGCAGGCATAGTCTATTTCAACCCTCTCCCTACATCAAGGTCATAATGAATCAAACACACATATGTAGATATGATATATGAATAAAAGAGATACAAATATATTATATATGTACTAATGAAAATAACCATGAAACAAATGAAGAAAAAATTACTAGAAGTAGAAAAAATATGATAAAGAGCAAGATAAAAAACATGCAAAAAGAGAAAGATATACCGGTTTGAACATAAGTGAATTACAGTAGATTATTTCACATTTTTGAAAATGAAAAATAATTAAACAAAATGTTTTGTTGCAGCGATTAAGACTTGTACTGCTTCAAGCATTTTTATATTAATTTTTTGTCCATGATTAGGACTACCATAGAACAACAGTTCAAGTTTAGGTTGTTGATTATAGCAATTTGTAATATTGTGTATGATTTGTTGTAGCAATGCATTTCTGCAATACCTATAATTTGGACAAATAAAAAAGTAATGGTAGGCATTTTCAAATGAATTAAAACAATTTGTACACATTGGAGTATCTGATAAACTGTGATTTCAAGTTACTTGCATTGTTTCTTAGTTGACAATGTATTATATTATATTGACGATATCCAAAATTGAAAAGTTCACTACTTTTTTTTGCAAAAACAGGAACGCAATTTAAGACTTTTGAAATAAGATATCCCTGAGGCATGTAATCTGTAGGCTGTCCCATTGTTTAACAGTGGAAGGCAAGAAACTTTCCATATAAGATATAGTTCTAATATGAGGAATTTTGAATTGGACGCTATGAGTTCTTAAAGGGGCATGGACACGATTTGAGCTGAAAATTTTCAAATTTTATTTTTCCATTTTAGTAGGTGGGTGAAAGGGTTCAATTAAATCATAAAGATACTGAGGTGAATAGCCAATAATAATTTTATGAAATGATACTAATATATGGATTTTGCGACTTATTTGTAGGAGTCCCCAACCTAGTCCCTCATCTAGTTTTGAACGTGAAGAATCAATACCTTAATACTGTGATTATTCTTGCTGCTTTGACTTGAATATCTTCTAATAGTTTAGAGTCTCTTTCAGAGCATTTGTCCCAGACAATATTAGAATATTCAAGAAAAGGTCTAGTGAATGAAATATAATATATTTTGAAGTGTTTTACGATTTACCTTATACTTAAGCATGCGGAGAATATCTAATCTTTTAGGGACTTGTGGGGATGTCTCCCTGTATTTGTTTTTAGGACTCACATTTTTGTCGTGCGCATGACATCATTTTTATCAAAACAAAATATTGCGAATCCTAAATATACCACCGTATTATTCCCACAGATTGTGTCTTGTTTTAACGTCTCTCTCGAGAATTTTTCAGTCGTATGGAGACGTCACGAATACCGGTGAATGGCTTCAAATGTAGGCCTATGCTCGGTGCTTAGGGCCATTGAGCAGTGAGGGTTCTTTTGCGTGCCACACCTTTTTTGAAATGGGGCATCCGTTTTTTAAGGTCATCTCTGAGGACCCATGACATTCACACCTGCAGGTGGCGATGGAACAGTCACTACCTGTTTTAACGACTTGGGTCTGTCGCGGCCGGAATTCGAACCCCGGCCTTTCGCATGCGAGGCGAACGTTCTACCTCTAGACCACAGCGGCGGTGAACGAAAACATTAAGGAGTACTCTACATCGTCATAATGACTGACTTCCTTTCAAAACATAGATGAAAATATAAATATCAGCAATATTTGTCTATTCATTTCGATAATCATCGCCTAGTTGTGTAGCTCGGTAGGTTAGCACGTAGATCGCGGGTTCGAGTCCAGCAGGGGTTTTAAATTTTTCAGATTGCTTTCTACTAAAACTGCATTTTTTGACTGAATAAAGAAAATTTGAAAGTTTTAAATTTCAAATGATTGTTGTACATTTCCTCCACTTTTCATCCATATCGGATTTCTCTGGTGTAGCATACCTCCTTAATTCCACAGAAACGCATGTACAGTTTGAAAACCGGTATCAGAACAGACAGCGCTCGTTCGCGGCTTGTAATAAGATACCGACTTCAAATATTCTACGGGATGTGAAACATTAATGACAATAAATGAACAGCTATTTACATGACAGAAAATGTTTAAAATTGATCTCTTATTACTTTCATGATATAGGTTTTAAAAATGCGTTCAAAGTCATTTATATTTACTACACTAAGGTACATATACACAGCGATGTAGTAATTATCCATACACACCTGCACACGGTACAAGGTGCGTTCTAGAACTGAAATACCATGATTTTGTTGAATGTAAAGTGCATATATTTCGTCAAAGTATTTTTATGTATGTCATAAAACGTTTACACGTGTATCAGGTTCGACATACCTTTAACAAACACTGTACTACATGTAGTTAGGACAAAACCCAGGCATGTCACGGGAGTAGAAGCAGCACACAGGGCCATCAAAACTCATACCTTCCTTTGGATTCCATTGTTATTTTTTCCAATTTCTCTTTTTTATAAATATGTCTGAATTCATCGGGATATTTTTTCTGAAACATAGATCGATGGTAGACAAATTAGACTAATCTGTCGTCTCAATGGGTGTTAAGGTGTGTCTTTGTATGTGGCGGTTTTTTTTGCTCTTGTCTACCTCCGCCGGGGGCACCTGCTTGCTATCGATTACTGGGGGAATAGTGTAGATATTGTGATTATTTTGTCTCTTCACCGATTTCAACTAGCTTATCTTTTTTTCCTTCCTTGAACTGCGGGAATTTACTGCAGAGAAGAGAGAGAGAGAGCATTCACATCTTCATGCATCAACACAATTCATGATATTAAAGTTGCAGCACTTAACTATACGTTAATGCTTGCAATAGCCCTTCAGTAATTAGTTTTGTTTAGTATAATATGCATCGTATGTAACAATATATACATTACCAATGTTTCTGCCTTTGGTATCTTTACAAATTGTAACGATAGCCATTTTCCCTCGTGAATACAAGTGCAGTTGTGAACAATGTGCGAATGAATCTTGATAAATATAGAACGTCTGTTTTAATGGCTGGAAATTCCGACAATTTGCAAATTAACGAAAATAGGTACTGCGACACTTCACACCGGCATATTTCATGAAGTACTCTCGTGTATTTTCAAAAGTGACATTTATTTCTTAAATATAACGAATGTGAGAATTGTGAAATTATTTTCACCATTGTATCATTTATGTGAAATAAGTTATTAACATTCATCTGCTGTATAGTATTTTTGCAATGTAATTATGCACTACGCAATTCTAAATAGCCAAGGCTATTGTATTACTCTGCGATATACAAAACCTGATACTAAGGTTTACGTTTTATGTGGTTTTTGTTTTTATTGTGCAATACTAAATGTCCAATGTTCTATATAAAGATGTGTTTACGAAGTACAGTGTATACAATACTACTACATACCCAGAAAATATGTCTCAGTAAATCTACATATTGTACAATACTAAATATACAGATGTACGTGTACATACAAAGAATTTAAAAAAAAACCCATCGCCATCCATCCTTCCTGGTGCCGGTTGCTTTCAATGATAATGAGAAGATCTTAATTATAAAGATAGTGGGTTTTTAGACGTGTAATTAAGCGATAATTAGATTCACGAAAGATGTAAACGTTGAACACACGCATGCATGTTAAACTTATAACGTAAGATAATGGATATTTCAAAATGGGAAATATCAAAGCAAATCAAAATTATATGTTAGATCCACTCGCATATGCAGTCATCTAGGATAACAATTCCTCACCCCATCTGAAAGAAAAAGGATTGGTTACCCTCCATATCCGAAATCAGTAATGTGATATCACGAGAAAGTAATCATGACAAATTATACCAATTGTTATGTCAAAATCCAAAGACAGTTTTGATGCTGCGGAATAATCACTGATAATTGTTTTATCCAGACAAACATCACGTGGAACTACCTGGTTTACATGGTAACGTTTTGATAATTGAGCCATTTACATGTGTTTAAATTCTCTTCAGTACTTTATCTAACTTGTACAGTCATGTGAAATATTGCTCACTCATACACCAGGGTTATATAGTTATTCTCCAGAGGTATGAATTCGAGGCATGTGGATACTCATTGCCATGATGATGATGTCTCCTCAAGACTTCTTGGAATCCCAGATTTAATAAATTATGGAGAGGATATTTATTTGCAAGAAAACGTAAATCAAATTAAGATGTAAAAAGGAAACCATTTTTATTTCCACAGCATCTCGGAGCAATGATGTGAGCGACAGCATGCCATACAAATCACACAAGGACAAGAAGTCCCTATCTCGTCTGAACTTGGCCGGCGAAAAGTCCAGCAGCAGTAAAGGTCCGGTGAGTACCAAATGTAAGAGTGAAAATCCGGTGAGTTCCGAATGTTTATATTGTAACTTTAGAAGATTGCATCCGAATTACAACAAAAAAGATCCGGTGAGTACCATTTGATTGTATTGTAACAATAAATGATCGATGTGTACCAAATATCCAATCTAATTAAAATTAGCTGTTTTGAATCCGCTACCGCTTCTCAAACTTCCAGCTTTCGGAAACTCTCGGGAGTGTTTATATACACATGTAGAACGAAAAACCTAGCCCTTTTTTACGCAAATGACGGTATTTAAAACGGGATTTTTTTTTCTTTGGAAGGTAATATTTTATTTCAGTCTGATATTAAATGCAGTGTTCAACACTCCCGTCTAAAACTCATTAAGGTGGCTTACTATACCCTGAAATAGTTTCTCAAATCAGTACGAATTGATTTAATCATCAACGATTTAATGATATATAATAATTATATATGTCAAAAATGGCAGAAAATTTGCAAATTTTGATAAAACCCATCGTCGGTTACCCACGGGTGCTTCTATTCGATTATCTCCATCATCACCCGATTATGAGGGAGCGTGAGTGGACTCAAAACCGTGGTTTGCGACGATGGATAAAACCATGATTTTCAAAAATTTATTTCAACACATATGAACTAAAGACTAGCGGATTTGAACTCGAGATCTGCGGTTCACCAGCCCAATGCTTTAACCACTGAGCTACGATGAAAGACAAACAAATCGATCGATACAAATAGTTTCACAAATCGCCATCTTGTGACATAGTGTCATAGAGGGTATAAGCTTTACTGTTATGAACTACCTTAAATCCAACATAAAAGGATTGGACTACGCTAGGTTCATTGCAGGAGTTATCTTTTCCTGTGCGTGATCGACAACAATGCAGACAGCTTGAATTATTTTCGTTTATAAAACCCGTTAAATTAGATATGAAAGGATTGGACTACGTTGGACTTGTATTAGGGGATGTTTGACGCCCTTTGGATAGGAAATCCGATCTGTTTCTCGGAACTAAGGTGATTTTGAGCTTTGTTTACAACCGGTATCCTATTTTCGTGTCATCCCTTGATAGATATTCATATATAGATTAAGAAAAAAATGGATAAGAAGCCCCTGTGCATAAACACTATATACTAAGTTTGGCCCCGCCCAGGGGTCAGAACCTCTACCCCGGAGATCATGAACTTTACACTTTTGGTAGAGGCCTTCCTGCTCTACATCACGATGCATTTAGTATTTCTTACACATGTGTGGTTCTAGAGAAGAAGATTTTTGAAAAATTGTCAAAATTTGGCAGTTTTTGCCTCGCCCCTACAGCCCCAGGGGGACAAGAGACCTGGAATTTACAATTACTGTTAGCCTTGTCCAAAAGATGATTCGTGCCAAATTTGAAAAGAATTGGAATGGTAGTTATCAAGAAGTTAAAACTGATATATTGTTTACACATTCAATAACTGACCATTTTGGTCCCATCTGATAACAAAACTCCTACCCCTGGGATCATCAAATATACAATTTTGGTAAAGGACTATCTGTCTTCTTTCTTAATATCCATTTAGTTCCAATAGCACTAAAGAAGATGTTATTCAAGTGTTTTACACATAAACATACATATCAAGTTTGGTCCCACCTTGGGATCAGAACCTCTACCCCAGGAATCATGAAATTTACAATTTTGGCAGTGGCCTTCCTGTGTTACGTCACAATGCAATTAGTTTTTCTGACACATGTTTGGCTCTAGAGAAAAAAGATTTTTGAATATATTTGGCAGTTTTTGCCCCGCCCCTAAAGCCCTAGGGATGAAGGAGATCTATTTATAGCGTAACACTTCGCTTGATCGAACGTGCAAATATTCGGGCGAGGCTTTTCACAGATTTCAATGAAGCAGGTTATAATTTCGTTCTCTTTTGCATTCTCGCCAAAGCTAAGTAACATGCTGTTATTGGAACGATAGTAGATATAACAGTAAACCGTAAAACAGGACATACAGTGGGTTTTTAAAAGAATAATTTTACTCTCAAAAATACTTCTATACTTATATCAGGCGCAAATCTACTTTCACATAATCTGTATGTGTCTTTGTTGTGCAGGAATATATTGTTGTTATGAATAGAATAGTCTCAGTGTGTTGACAGTTGAGAGTTTTAATTTACAATGTGGCAGTAGATACAAATTTACAATATGTCATATTATACCCAGAATCTTGAAAATATACAATACGTAATATTGTACCTGGAATATTCAAAATTTAAAATATGTCATATTGTATCCGGAATATTCAAGGTTTACAATATGTCATATTGAACCCGGAATATTCAAAATTTACAGTATGTTATATTTCAATATACCGGGTACCGGTATATTGAAATTTACAGTATATCATATTGTACCAGGAATATTAGAAAAATTACAATATTGCAATTCGTCACTCTCAATGTATGCGAATAGTGAACAAAAATTCGACAGACAGTTTGATGTGAAAGAAAAAATATTGTGTTTGTCATAAAACATGAATGATTTACCTCAACCGTAAAATGCACTTGATAATTTGTGAATACTTATATTGTGGAAAATGAAATTATAGAATTATTCACAAGCCTTAATGAACCAGGTCAGCGGTTCGCAGGAACTTCTTTCTCTCATCTATAGTGATAAATTACGTTGAACCTTCGCTTTAGCAATTCTAAAACAGTCAGAGCATTATGTCTTCAACGTTATTTTTATTATCGTATAATTAACATGCACTATTAGTGTGAAAATATTATATGAATGGAAAATAGATAGAGCACCCCGAGTGTTTCGTACATCGACACACGTAAATTAAATTCGCAGCCTTCCTAATCACCGTTCGCAGAGCATCGGAACAAGAAAGCCTCTTGTAATTTTGAAAACAAAAACCATCCGTCAACATTTGTTACACCTAATCATATAATTCAATATTATATTAGGCGCCGCTGGCTTCTGTGAAAAAATCAAATTTTATGTGATCTATAACTGAGCCAAAGCAACAGAAAAGCGTTTTAAGCTGTGATAATTAGGGTGTTTGAGGAGAAATCGTTCCTCTGTTTCAACGATAATTGACAAAAGACTCTTAACTTTTTCATACTAGAAGTGCGGTTAAGTGATTCTGAAATCATAACTGAAGTACGTTAAAAAAACCAACTTCCTATTTTCTATCACTTTTTTGTATCCTTGAACAATCACATCATCATATAACAAGGGTTTGAAAAGATTGTGTCATGCACTGAAATGACACCCAAAAGATTTACGTTTTCTGCCAGTTTGTTATATAGTTGCTAATGGGAAGAAAACCAAAATTGGGTTGTTTTTTTTAGGGATTAGATTTTTTAAATTGGTTTTTCGAAAGAAATATGGTTGCTTCCGTCATTTTGAAAATATGTGAAATTATGCCTCTAAATATAAAAATTAAGAATGAAATAAATCATCTTAACAACCAAACCGAACATGAATATCTATTTCATACAAGTAGTGTCTCGAGAATCAAGGTCAATTGATCGTAAGATGCTTCATTTTAAACGTGCACCACCGTATAGTAATTAATCATAATATACACTGTTTTTAACATTGGTTGTTTAAAGTATGATTATATGCATTTACTGTATACGTGTTATATCTATCACTGTAAAACAAGGCAAAAACATAGATGCTAAATTACATAAAACGGTCCAATTTGTTTTCAGATCGGTTAAATGCAACTGTCTACCGATATGAAATATCTTCTAATCCACGTCTACTTTTTCAATGAATGTATTATGTATTCCATTTCAATGTGACTTTAAGGATGCTATTTCAGTCAAACTTCGCAAAAAGTATCCTTAGGTGAGGGAGATACAAGTTTGTTCAATTATGAACCACGTCCTCTTCTAAGGGGAGTAACTAATGGTCATGAAAAATTGAATGTTACATTTTAGTCTTTAAAAAACCCACAGGGTCCATTTAACCAAACTAGACACGAAGTATGCTTGGGAAAAGGAAATAAAGTTTGTTAAAATGAAAGGTTACATTCTCTTCATAAGAATCATGCAAAATTGGATGTTACGCTTTAGAAATCTTCTTCTCAAGAACTACCGGGTCAATTTCAATCAAACTTGGCACAAAGAATTCTTGGGCAAAGGGTATCCACATTTGTTCAAATATAGGAACGTGTGCCTTTCTAAGTAGATATAATTAGGAAATATATACAGTGTAGTTACACTGATCGAGATAATGGACTTCGTTAAAAACTTCTGTTGAATCACGGATCTTAAATTATAAAACTTAGCCAGAACAATGAAAATATTTTAGATTCAGTTTAACTGAGGTAGTTTGCACGTGTGCTTATATTGATGTGTTTTGTATGCAAGTTTGAACCAGCCAGGGTGAATTGTTTGTTAGAAATGGACCATCTGTTGCGCTCCTGGTGGGGACCATAAGGGTATCTCCGTAGATACTTTATCTTTATTGCCTCCTTTATAGAGGCTAAAAAAAATAATTAGATTGAGTGTATTCAAATAATATCCAGGGGGTCAGGATTGAGCTATAATGAGATATAGATTTTATAAAATTTTCAGGAGCACAAAAGCGGCAATTTTCAAATCAATATGAAAGCATTTTTCTATCATTGCTCAACAATAAAACATTTATATTGATATGCTAATGTAAAGTTCATGCCCTATTACATGTACCATTCGGGAAATTGGGATCAACGTTTAGAAATTTCTTTCTCCGTGGAATTAATTTGACTCAGATGAGCGTTGTGGCCTTTCACTCAGACTTTTGTTTCTTAATTTTTTTTCCCTTTTCCCCCGCCCATTTTAAGGGCAAGGTAATCAGAAGAACTATTGGGAATGTGTGTTTTGTAAGGGAATGTCCCATTTGAAGAGTCATTATTGCGATTTAAATTAATGACCCTGTAATCGAAGATTCGGGGGCATATAGTATTTTTCTTCTGTCCGTCTTTAACCTTAACCATAAGTTTTGAATGCTTAATGCTAGGGCTTTTATGTTTCACATATGTATTCCTTGTGGCAAGATCTTTCTTTTGGTACCAACACTGTTGACCTCATGATATTTATGCACCTTGGAGGTTGCCCTAACGTTTGAATGCTTAGGCTATGGCTCTCATATTTCACATATGTATTTCCTGTGACAGGACCCTTCTTCTGGAACGAAAAACGTTTTGACCTCATGACCTTCACTTTGGAGTTTGGCCTACTTTTTAAAAACTTCAACCTTGGCCATAACTTTTGAACGCCAGGGCTTTCATATTGCACATGTACATTCCTAATGACAAGTCCTTTCTTTTGGTATCATAATTACTTTGCTACCATACGGGGACATCAGTGTTTCACAAATACATCTTGTTCTTTCAGCTCTCAGACCTTGAAGAGGAATTTATTTTTGCGGCGGAGTTTGGTGACATTCCGACAGTAAAGCGGCTCTTAGAAGAACACCCAAACTTCAATGTAGATTTCAACGACATTCTTGGGCGCACTCCGCTTCGTTTGGCGGTTGGCAATGAACACTTGGAGGTAATTTATATTTGATCGAGAGGCTTTCAACATCTGCTTGATATCAAACTCAAAGATGTAAATGTAAAAAGGTGTTAAAATCCGATATCATCAGAGCATTCAATCGATTCAAGGAGGAGTAAACGACCATTCAAATGTAGCCTTTAAACAGTTATGTGATTCACTGGTATCCAAAACGTCTTAGTCAATGTTATAGATAATGAAAACTATCTCAGTGAACTTGTGTAAGATATGCGATTTTCCATGGACATTTATGAGCAATTTCACATGTACAGAATTGTTTTGAAGATCGTGTCTTAAAGTGTTATTAATCATCCTTTCAGTAAAACGTTTCATGACCATTACAGGTTGTGGAATTGCTACTTGATCGGTCAAATGCTGCCAGCATTCACGAGGCGCTTTTACAGGCCATTAGTGCCGGTCACGAACAAATTGCAGAAACAATATTAAAGCATCCAAAATACAGAGACGTCAGGCGGGAGAACAAGCGCTTTGGGGAGACGGATTACTTCTTTAATACAACCAGTGAGGACTCCCCTTTCTCCTCTGACATCACACCTTTAATTCTCGCCGCCGAGAGGAATCAGTTTGAGATTGTTCAGCTTTTGTTATTACGGGGGGAAACCATTAGGAAGCCCCACCACTACTATTGTAACTGCCAAGAATGTAGTAATAAGCTTGTCTTTGACCAGCTGCGATTAGCCAAAACTCGACTGAATGCGTACAGGGGGCTAGCCAGTAGTGCTTACATATCGCTATCTAGTAACGACCCCATACTGACAGCATTCGAACTCGCTAGAGAGCTTAGATGTGTTGCAAAAGTTGAAAAATATTACAAGGTAGGTTCCGAAGAGAAACTTAGTTCACACAGTTTATTCAATATGTATGTTTCACTAAACATTAATTTCATCCAAGTTTTCTTTGACATTCCATTCATGAAAATAAAATTACACACCACAGCAAAGATAAAAGTTTGATTTACTCTCAACAACTCTCCAAAGAATAATTAATGCTATAATGGATGGCGTTACTCTGATTTTTACATTTCAGAGTGAGTATTCAGCCTTAGCTGACCAGTTAAGTGAGTACGTGGTCCGGCTTCTGGATAAGGTCAGGGGTCATGATGAACTCGAAAAACTTCTGAATAAGAGGAAACGTGAGGCTAACGATGAAACATATGAGCAATTATCCAGACTGAAGTTGGCAATCCACTATAGTGAAAAGAAAGTAAGATACGGAAGTGCAAGCCGTTCACACTCCACCAGAATTTATCTATTTTGATCCATTCTGTAAAGAGTTGCGCACGGTACCGGGGCGATATTGTTGTTATCAAATCCATGTTACTAATTGGTCTGATCCAATAACAGGTTTAGAATAATCAATGATATTTTTTTTCAAACCTAGCTTTTATGTTTAAAACTGATATGCGCACGTCTAGAAGTTCCAATTTGATAAAGCCATTCAGTGTTCTCTGATGTGTCTGAATTTCTTTGGAATTGTATGCTAGAACAACAATATTTGTCCTCTGTTCTTGTATAATCACCTTATCTTAGCACTCCATACCACAAAATGAAATACTTCGTGGGAAAAATATGCGTAATCTGTGAAATCATATTTCTGTGAAATCAAATTCATATATATGCACCTATAAAGGAGGCTTTTTTCGAAAAGGAATTTTACAGAAAAAAAGCTTGATGTGTCTTTACAATCATGTACTTGATTTGAAACAACACAAAAACCAAACACTGAAAATGTAAAAACAAGCATTGATTACAGTACCTGTCCTTGCCTATTATATGTATATGTATGGTACCGATCTTGGCATGGACACGATTTGAGCTGAAAATTTTCAAGTTTTGTTTTTCCTTTTTTAATGTTTACATTGCTTTAATAACTAGCGTATTTCTAATGGTCATTAAAAATTTGAATGTCAGTTGTGAGGTACATGGGAGATACAGAGCTCACAATTCTTGGTTATATAAACAAGGTTTGTGTCATACTTTTGTTTACATAGTAAAGTTTAAACATACTAGTAAAAGTTTCGTTTAAAACAGGGTTTTTTTTCAATTTACAAGTTCACGCTGAACACAATTTAATGGTTTCTAGTGTTTGGCACATCTCAATTTGTTTTTTAAAACATGCTATGTAAACAAAAACATGGCTCGAACCTTATTTACATAACAAAGAATTGTAAGTGCTGTATCTCACTTGTAACTCAAGAACTGATATTCAAATTTTGGTTGACCATTAGAGTTACTTTAGTAAAGCATTGCAAACAATAAAAATGAAAAAATAAAATTTGAAGATTTTCAGCTCAAATCGTGTCCATGCCCCTTTAACGCTATATTCCTGTCACCAGTGTGTTGATATGAATTGAAGCTGTCATTTGATTGCAGTTTGTGGCCCATCCTAGTTGCCAACAGAAATTAGTCAGTATCTGGTATAACGATCTAAGGTCTATGGAGCGATCTAACTGGTTCTTCCGGTCACTTATGGTCCTCGGGGTCACCTCTATGTACCCTTTGCTAGCCATTCTCTACTGGTTCGCTCCACATTCTAAGGTAAGATTTCAGTCTACTGAAAGTTTCTAGTTAGCACCGTCTGATGTTTGCTGTCCTTTGTCTGTATTTCTATTAGTCATATTCCACTGCCTGTTGTCGTGATCTGAAGTACGATTTCCACTATTCTTGATCTTCTACTGAATATACATGTATCTATATTCAAATGGACCACTCTTTGCCTCTATTCTACTAATTATAACTTGTGACCCTTTCTTCTGTATAAGATATATACCATTTACGCCTTGGGTTGTTTTTTGTCATTTCCTTTCAGCCATGGAATGCGAATTTATGATAAATATTTTCCCGGGTAGTCTGAAGGGGAGAATAGTTTTCAAACTATGTCCCTTGTTCGTTACTAGCCTGATGTGTATTCAGTCTAGAGTTTTTGACGTCCATTCATTTCCTGGTTGAACCCAAAATGCCCAGACTAAACTCCACGTGAATATGCAATATATCTGTGTTATCATCAGCCAACTTTGATTTAAAAGTGGAAGGAAACCTTAAAACCAAAGACAGAATATCATCCTGCTATACATGTATGTCAAGAAAAAAAATATATGGGGAGAACGTTAATACACAATCAACGTGTTTGGTGAAGAAAAAAAATAATACATAGGAATGACGAACAAATCTAAATCGTTTATATAAAAAAATAAATCTTTCAAAGGAACTTAAGGGGTACTTGAGAAGATGGGAATGTTACTTTATCAATGAATGGGCAATAGACACATATTTTGACGCAGGGTGGACCAGGTGTTCTCTGATTTCTAAACATTTACACCAGAGTCTTGTGTGTATAAGTGTTAGGGTTAATGTGTGTATAAAATATTCACTGCGGAATGGAAAGAGGCGAGATTCTTAAAAAAGCTGTAGGGGTTAAAACTGTTTATCTGTTCGCTTCTTGATTAACAGTGCAATTCGACTTAAGCTTGCATTCGATTCAACATCCATAAACAATAATACTAGATGTAGTAAATTCGTTTTGAAGTTAATCAGTCTCATCTAAGAAATTAATATATCCGATAACCGAATAAAATAATCACTTATAGTTCTAGATACTTAATGCGCTTTAAGTTTACTTATTTTTTAGGTACTTCGTGCCTTTTTCATAACAGATTTAATGAACTAATTTTAGAAAGGTTATTCTTGTTTGTTTGTTGTTTCGGTGTTGTTGTTTTTTGTTTTTTTTTGCTATTCTTTTTTATGCTGTTGGCACCCGCCTCACTAAGGCTTTGTGTGTACATTTGGTCTTGTTATTTTACCGCTATTTTAGTCGTCTTTTGATTTAGGGAATGGCAAAACTCTGTTTTATTTATCTAAAGTCGTCGAAAAAGCGTTCGAACTCCTGGTTAAAGATGTTATAAGGCATTGAGTTAGGAAATTGGGATTCATCATCGTTTTTTTTTATATATCATTGTTTCAGAATACGATGTTTAATTGATTGATTGTATATTGTTTAACGTCTCGCTCGAGAATATTTCACCCATATGGAAACGTCACCAATGCCGTGAAGGGCTGCAAAATTTAGGCATATGCTTGGCGCTTGAACAGGGAGGGATCTTTATCGTGCCACACCTGCTGTGACACGGGAACTCTGTTTTTGCGGTCGCATCCGAAGGACCGCCCCATTTAATCGCCTCTTACGACAAGCGAGGGGTACTATTCTAACACCAGATCCCCATGGGACTTGTTTCAGAATACTAGTCGTTTTTTTTATTTTACATTTAACATATAAGGAGTGACTATTTGTTCCCTAAGCTACCAGCATTAGAAGTAAAAATCACGGGTCCTGGATATGACGGAGGTGTCGTATCACGGTAGGCGTTGTCACGATATAGAACCCTCACTGCTACGACCTTGAGCACCATGCATAGGTCACTTCACCTACTACTCACGTGAGCTTTTTTGATCACCAGTTGTCCGACGTCCGCCAGTCTTTCCGTAAACGTTACACATTTTCGCCTTCTCCAGAACCACAGGGCAAATTTAACTGAACTTGCAAGAAAGCATCCTTGGGTAAATGGAAAGTCTTACATGGGATACAAGTATATAGGAAACAGCAATAAAACAATTTTCACATTAACAACAGGACCATGATTAGTCCTACTGTACTATAGATTCAAGTTTATTCAAATCATGACCTCGGGTTTAGGTGGGGCCAATAGTGAAACGTTTACACAAGGGGAAACTTTTAAATCGTTTTCTAAAGAGTACCAGTGTCATGATTAGTCATATAACAACATGCTAGCATCATTAACATCTGATATTGTAGATTCAAGTTTGTTCAAACCAGTAACCCCCAGGGGTAGGGTGGGGTTTAAATAGGGAATAAAATTTTACGTGAGTATATATAAGAAAAAACTCTAAGAATCTTCTCCAGAAGAAAAGGGTCACGATTAGTCATTATCAATATGCAAACGTACTTAATTTGTGTAAATTTAAGCTCCTTCAAATCGCGACTCGGGGGGGGGGGGGGGGTGTAGGTAAGGGCCACAACAGAGGAACAAAGTTCATAAAAGCTTTAATTCTATTCTTCCCAAAACCAGCAGGGTTATAATTAGTCATTAAATATGCAAGCATTCTAAGGTAGTGCAGATTTTAGTTTATTCAATTCATGCCCACCCACCCACCCCGGGTTTAGGGCTACAATAAGAGATATTTTTACAAGGCAATATATGAGAAAATGTCATAGAAAAATCTTCTCAAAAAGACTGTCTGAGCCATAATGTATCATCGCTACTATGTAAGCATCCTCGTATAAGGCAAATTCAAGTTTCTTTTAATTATGACCCAATGGGAGAAGGTTTAGAACGGGTTCTCAATATGGGGATCAAATATTTACATGGAAATGTATAAATGTTTGAAAATTCTCTTATCAAGAACCACTGATTATATATATTAATATGCAAACAAGCCAATTTAGTGCAGGTTCATGTTTGACTAGGGTTGACTTTAATATGGAATCAAAATTTTACAATTGAGAATACAAGTATATAGAAAATTTGAAAGAAAAAAAAATCTTTCAAGAGTAGCAAGCCACACTACATCATATCAAAATGCAATGTTCTGAATTCAAGGTTGTTATTTTGTCATGGACCCAAAGGTAAGGGTTGGACTAAAATCAGGGATCAAATTTTACATGAGGCAGGAATATAGGGAAGTATTTTTTTAAATCTTCTCCAGAACAGCAATGTCATGTTAGTCTTATTGATTATGTTGATATTGAAGCATTCCCATGCTGTGTGAATTCGAGTTCAATTAAGTCATGACTCCAGGGGGCTAGGTTGGATCATAATATGGGGTCAGAATTTATCATGAGATGAAAGAGGGTAAAAATCTTTTGAAGACCAAGGTGATTCAGGTTAGCACTGTGGCCCATGGGCCTCTTGTTATTGTATGAAACCATTTCTCCGGAATATCAAGAATTTGAATACAATGTATTATATTTAAATTCACAAAGGATATACATGTACTGTAATAGCATAAGGGAATATTTTCATCAATCAACTGATGCATCATGACCCAAGATCTTGTAAGATAAGTTTTCATCAAATATAAACATTCAGAAATCTTCAGGTACATTTGGAAGACATCAAAGCTTTGCGCTTTCCCTTTTCTTCAAAATATCATTTACAACTTTAGCATTGATAGCTAACATTTCGATATATTTTTTAAGCTACGTCTATCTTATTTTCCGGCAGTTGTAAGTCCTTTTCTCACGTAGAAGCTTATGCCTCACGATGATCAATGTTCCAAGAATAAAATGCTATATTTTATTTACAGGTAGGGCGTTTTCTAACGTATCCTTGCATCAAATTCATCGGTCACGCCATGTCCTTTGTCACCTTCCTGGTCATGATCCTGATTTCCAGTGCGGAGGGAACGACGGACCTCAGCCGTTTATCGTCGTTCCCAGGTCCCTATATGCACTACCTCTGGTATAAAAACCACAGCCGCTTAACACTACCTGAAGATTTCGTCGTCCGCACGTGTCGACCGGAACTCATACAGATTGGGCTTAGTTTATGGATAATAGGTGTGAAATTATTTAACGTTAAGACATTGTACAATATGTGCATGGTATGATGTAGGATGCAGATTGATTCGTAGAAACGTGTATATCACTCTCACTTTCATAGTATCTTCACAAAATACTGGGTTGACTATAGATACTTGGATATAATAGTCCTTTGCAGTGGTCATTAAACTAAGCTGCCAGTCGTAATCTAAAACGGCACTAGCCATACACAGTATAGCGAATTTCTTCTTCTTCTTTTTTTTTTTTTGGCGTGTGTAAATTTGGCGGATTAATTTGCTTTGTTGTCTGTTTTACGTCCCGTCGAGATCTTTTCACTCATTTTGACCATTACAAAGGGAACAATACCATTAAGTTATCGCGACGGATTAAGAAACCCAGTACATCGCACACCGAAAATACGGAAACGTTTTTTTTTTTTTTTTTTTTTAGCATTTCTATTGATCTGCCCCCGATTTACGTTTATGGTGTTAGTTTTTTAAATGCATAGTGCGTGCATGTATTTGTAATCAGGAGCTGTAGACACCCAGATATCAGTGGTGACAAGAATCGTATCATGTTAGAGTGTGTTTGAATCCTATTGAAGACTTTAATTATTTTTTATCTTCTCTTTCGAAAATTATGAATTATCGAAGATTTCCCCCTCCAAATCCAGCATGGATACCCTATATTTAGTTTAGTTTATAAGTATAATTCCATTTTTACTTGCGTGACATGTCATGCATGAGTTTATTGCCAAGAAAATAATATAGCATCTATTTTGTCATTTGAAAGGGATTCAATTATTTTACGGGAAATAGTTGAAATTGGATCTAGTTCGGAATACTGTATTTCAATTTCATTTCGCAAGACCTATATTTTCGCTTGGATACAATGATGTATTTAATCGCTAGCCATAACCTTCGTCAATCATTTATCGCTTAATTTTTCTGTTCACGAGAACTAAATTTCGCGAATGGCTAGTCACACGAAATTTTATGTAGATAATGTTTTCGCGAATGACATGTGATTTACAGTATTGAGGTTCCTTCAGTATAAGTGTTAGGCAAGTCGGAATCGGCCTCCTTTCTGATGCGGACCCCGTCCAGAGCAGTCAAAATAATTTTGTTTCTTTTGTGAATCGCCTATATATTATGCCATCTGTCCAAAATGTATGTGCATACATGTTAATTAGATAACTATCCATAGATAACATTAAGAGTTTTAGAATATTTGGCAATCGCTATTTACGAGTAGTTGTAAATAGCCATGTTAAGCTTGAATATTTTCAGTTCATGTATCGGGTTAAGGGTATTTTCGAGAATTATCTTACTATTCAACTATACCGGTAAGTGGGTTTAAATTTGATGATTTTGCTTTTAGAGATTTGAACCTATCACCAAAATTTGCACCCTGCCAAAACAACTTTGCGGGTATCCAACAGAAAAGAATCCCGGCGATTATGAAACTTATAGTTGATTAAATTTTAATGCAATTTTGGCACGGTTCTTTCCATTCTTATTATTTGCGTTAAGTTAAATTTTCTAGTAGAGCATTGTGCTACAAACTTGATAGTGATCGACATACAGAGAACATTTAGCAAGCCCCCTCACAGAGACGGCAGCCAGGGTCACAGTCTTAGTGCACAGAAAAAGGGCTCAGATATCTCTTTATAAGACCACAGGCACCATCAGGAATATTAAACAGCATCATTTATTAGTCTTTTGGAATGTCTATCAAAGCTGACCTAATCTTTCGGTCGGATCACAAATCATATCTCGAGTTTGAAATCCCAGGTCAATTTGAATCGTTTGTTGGTATGAATGCAAATGTTTTGCATCTTTTCTCTGTCGGTAGATTTGGTTAGTGGGTCTTCAGATCACCATAGAAAATGACAAATGCTATCATACAAAGATAGATGTGTTCAGTGGCGGCGAAGTCTTGTTTATAGCATTCTTTATGCAGACCTGCCTCATCTGTAATAGAACAATTAAGGATATTTGATTTCATTAACGTGATAGATCATGTGTATTACCGTATCAGCAAAATGGCCAACAGAAGTCATCTGCAGTTCAGACCTTTTCCCACTTTAGCACAGAAAGTGAATTCATTCTTTATGCCGTGCAGATAATGGGAGTTCTATTATTTTCTCCTAGAATTATGTACCTTGATATTTCTATTTAATCAAAAGCACAACGATTGACAAGAATTGATACATTGTTGTATTGACAAAGGAACTCTCTGTCGTACTATGTACAGTGTAAACTGTGCATGTCGTATTAGTTCACAAGAACTTCAGCTTTTGCTGATCTAGATAGACAATAGATAGATAGACAATAGATAGATAGATAGACAATAGATAGATAGATATACATGACATGTACGTAAATTTCTTGATAAACAATACCCTTTCACATGAAAGTGCTGGATCTCTATAAGATAGATACCCATATAAATTGCGTCAATGAAGTTAAATCTAATGAATATAAGGGATGTTTGTATTATGGAGTATAAAACAATGGATTTGCTTAATTTACTCAGAATACTGTATTGTCTGTATGTAGGACTGCTTACTGAAGTGTGATGGCAATTTACTTTTTATTATCATTGTTTGTACATGCACTTGAGAATCTGTGATTATCTGGACACTTCTGTACGGTATATTTTTAGGCATGCTTCATTTGGCAGGAGATAAAACAAGTGTTCAGTGAAGGCCTGTACATGTATTTCTGTACGGTATATTTTAGGTATGCTTTGGCAGGAGATAAAACAAGTGTTCAGTGAAGGCCTGTATATGTATTTCTGTACGGTATATTTTTAGGCATGCTTCATTTGGCAGGAGATAAAACAAGTGTTCAGTGAAGGCCTGTATATGTATTTCTGTACGGTATATTTTAGGTATGCTTTGGCAGGAGATATAACAAGTGTTCAGTGAAGGCCTGTATATGTATTTCTGTACGGTATATTTTAGGTATGCTTTGGCAGGAGATATAACAAGTGTTCAGTGAAGGCCTGTACATGTATTTCTGTACGGTATATTTTAGGTATGCTTTGGCAGGAGATATAACAAGTGTTCAGTGAAGGCCTGTATATGTATTTCTGTACGGTATATTTTAGGTATGCTTTGGCAGGAGATAAAACAAGTGTTCAGTGAGGGACTGTATGACTACTTTGATTCTCTGTATAATTACTTGGACGTCGCCGTGCTCACGCTTTACTTGTCGTCATTCACCTTGAAGTATGTCTGCATATGGAAGGTAAAAACTTAGTAGGGAAGATAGATTCCTATCAATCTTTGAAGTTCAGATTTGATTTCTTAAGATTTGGAATTCAAAAAATCGTTCAAAAAGTTGTTAACATAAATGATGCATATTTTGAAGGAAAATTCCCGTGATAAATGATAGAATTTTGGATTATTGACTTGATCGTATTAATACTTTCAGGTAAATGTAGCTTTGAAATACTTTGAGGCTCGTGATCCGTGGGAGAAGTTGTTAAGGAGTGATCAAACAGCTGCGAAACAGATGTACTGGATTATAGCAGGTGAGCACAATATCTGACGTGTGTATCACGTGACTATTTATTAACTTTATATTTAAAATGTGCGCGATTTGTTTGGTGGTTTGTTTGTTTGTTTTTTGGGATTTTTTTTTTTTTGGTCATAACTAAATTACGAAAAACAATTTAATGTCAATGCTTATAAAAAATTCTACGCCATACATGTAATTTTCCTGGTAAGATACAGATGTCTGTAGCTCGTTTCTATCTGGAAAATAACGTAGCAATACACCGCTGAATAATTTTATAACTTTGTTTTGCTATTGTTGATACAAGTATTACAAATGTTATCTCACATTTAGGAAATGTTAACTGTAGAAATAGCAAGGCAAGTACATATATAACTGTAAATATTGAAGAATGGCAGTCACTTTTGTAAATGTTGAAAACAAAATTTAATAATCATTGTCTAAAATATGTTACGATATGTAGCAAGTGACTTTTTATATTTGTGTTATAAAATTATACTTATTTATAGGTCGCCTGAAATAAAAAAAAATAAAAAAAAAGTCACTTCCTATACAACCTCCTAACAAAATTAAGTAATGAACAAAAAATCTACTCTAGAGTAAACTATCAAAGAAGAGTGAGAAAAATTGAATTATAAGATAATGGAAGAACTGATGTTGCGTGAGAGAATTTTTATTGCATGGTACTTTCTTTTGCCTTCTTAGCACCAAAGAACAAGAAACGTGATTCTTGTATTTTATCATAACCAATAAATGTCATGACACTGACGTCAAAGTCTTGGATATTGAATTTGCATGATGTAGTATATCACAGTAGCAAATTAATATCAAGATCTATCGACGAATAGGAGCATTCCATTAATGAAATAGATTTTACAAGCTAGAGCAGACAGGGATATTACCAAAAGGGAACGGGTGGGGGGGGGGGGGGTAAATCTCAAATCGTAAAATTCATGTAAAACACATCGAAACAATTAACTGAATTTACACCAGTCAAATATATGTATGAACCATCGCACATTTTACTATTGTCCATGTCACTAGATATCAGTTCATATCGATTGGTCTCCTTAAATTTCTTCAGGCGTATTAATTATCGAAAGTATCCATATGATTGGTTTTGAGATGAATTTTAGCTATATCCCAAGTAGTACATATGTATATAGGCTGTTATTAAAACTCAATTTGATATAGATTCTCAAACGTTACTTCATTAAGGATTGCTAAAGACCTTGTCTATTGATTAAGGATTTTATAAAGCTTGTCTTGTCACTAAGTTGGAAAATAACCAAAGATATGATTTGATTAATTAGTGAAGATGTATCCTAAGAACCACTACCATCAGGTCAATAAACACGTATGTTAACCATCAAAAGATTATCAGATGTAGTGAATGAAACATCGTTCTGTAGTCGTCGATAGTTTTCTGCTTAGATTACAAATCTAATTTGTTTACTTAAGAAGTAATTTCATTTTTATACCCCCATTGACGACGGGACGTATTATGGTATACCTCTGCCCGTCTGTACGTCCGTCTGTCTGGACCTTGTTGGCAAAATGCAGAATGAACCGTAAGCTCCAGGATCTTGCAACTTGGTACATTGAATCACCTTGATAAGAAGAAGATGCCTATTGTTTTTCAAGGTCAATGTCATAATATCAGTTAATAGGAAAACATTGTAGGCACAATACAGACCAAACGATTTGAGCTAGGATCTTACAACTTAGTACATTTAATCACCATAATGAGAAGATGATGATTATTGTTCTTCAAAATCAGAGGTCAATGGTCAAGGTTGTACTTTCAGTTTATAGGAAAACCTTGTAGGCGGAATACAAACTGAACTATGTGGACTAGGACTGTCAAATTTGGTACACATACTCCTCATGTCAAGTGGAGGGTGCCTAATGTTCTTAAAGGTCAAAGTATCGCTAAGTAGGAAAACTTTGTAGGCAAGATACAGACCGAACCGCTCTGGCTAGAACCGTAAAACTTGGTACACATACACCTTATGCCATGGGGAGGATGCCTATTGTTTCTCAAGATCAAAGGTCAATGTTGTAGTATCACTTAGAAAAAGAAACTTGTTTTTGTTTTCCATATTTTTTCCCTGACGAGTACAGGTATTGCCCTGAAATTTTGTCAATACCTCCCTCTCAGAGAAATACACAATCAGTTCACATTTCAACTTGATTGTTGCTCCATGACCTACTTTAGGTCTAAAAGTAGGTCAAATAGTTTTCTGGATTTTTTCTTATTATGGATACAGATATTGCACTGCAGATCTAACGGGCGTATTTTGTACTGTTTGCGGTACTCTTGTTGAAGATATATGAGGGTATGGACTGTATTTGCGTCACGCAGGCTTACTTCATAAAGCGCGGTAGCTTCATGAAAATCATGCCGACATTAAGCGTTGCAGTTTATACCCTCATGTATTTTCAAAACTGAACATTTTACTTTCATTTCTGTCGGAATTCTCAGTCGTTAAAATAGTCGCACTATATTTATCAGGTAGTTCTGTATTGTTTACAACTGCAGCACGTTCATGAGGAAATGCCCACCATTACAATTTGTAAAGATATCAAAATTGTAAAGATATCAAAGACAAAACTATTGGAGATGTAATTAGTGTGGACAATATTCACTGCATTAAATGACTGTGCCTCGAATATGAGTATACTATGGAGACTAGTGCTCGGTCCTTCACTCTCGTGTCTCGAGACGTAATGAATTAATGGTAATATAGAGTTCTCCGTTACATAAGTTATTATTCTTCAAAACGTCTTTTGAATATGTATAAACCGTGTTACATGTGCTTATGGGAGTTCAAAGAGGTAGGATTCATCAAGAAGGAAAATATTGATCTATCGACCGTCAGATGGCAAATAAAAATACTCTAAAGTAAGGAGGTATAAATTAACAACTTTTATTGCAGATATCAAACAGTTTCTAAATACAAATACAACATGTATCTTAGGTACGTGTAAAAAAAAAAAGTATGGAAAAAGATGTTTTAATTGCAGTGATGTGCAATTGTCCTTTCAGATAGATTTTACTGGGACTCTTTAGATCCCCACAACATAGCGGAAGGATTGTTTGCCATCGCAAATGTTATCAGTTTCACCCGAGTCTCTTACATCTTACCAGCCAATGAAATGTTCGGTCCCATGCAAATCTCTATAGCGCGAATGATGACGGTAAGTATTGTCAATATAATGCATTTGCAACATTTTACAGGTACAAATCATATTCCCTTCAGGTATCTACAGTTATGTGCATTAATAGTCCATTCAAGATGTTGTTGATCATCTTAAAATTGAACGAATTGTTTCCAGACGTATGCTACAGAGCACAACAACTATAGGCGTAGTGTATGTAGACCTATCCTATGTCGTTGTCTGAAGCGGCTGTAGGCGTATTGTCTGTTGACCTATTATATGTCGTTGTCTGAAGCGGCTGTAGGCGTGGTGTCTGTTGACCAGACCTATATCGTTGCCTGAAGCGACTCTGCCATGGACTACAGCAATACGTCTTTATCATTATAGAATGCATATTGACACGAAGCCTCGCTTTGAAAGTTTATTCCATATTTGTATCGTTGCATCCAAACATCTAATACATACTGGTATATATATGTAGCCGATCTTTCTCTCAATTCAAGAAAACAGGCCATGATACTTGATGGAGTATCCAGTTACAATCTGTTGGGCGATGATGGATCCCTCCAGAAAAAAATATTTCTATTTTGATAAGTTGCAAAAGAATAGCTTTGAATACAATGCCTCTGATATTGTCTTGTACTATCGGTATCTGATAAGGGACACAAAAATTTATATTTCTTAAACATACCTGGAACAGGCGCCACCATCTTATCAGACAGGTTTCAGACCTAATCAATCAATTTAAAGGATTTTATTTCTTAAAAGAATTCATTGGTTTATAAAACCTGAATCGGTAGTGATGCATTTATCTAACACAAAGAATAGTTATCTTTGTTTAACAGACTATTGGGTGCAGCATAAAGTTTGGCAATAATCAATCAATACTTGAATGGTGGTTGTCAGAATTATTGTTTAATGTAAACTCTAATTATAGTGAGTGTGACTGCTTTACATATTTAAAAATCCTTACCACTTGTAATTTCATAATATGTGAAAGAATATTTATTTTCCAGGACATTATGAAATTTTTAGCTATTTTTCTGGTGATTCTGATTGCCTTTATGGTGGGTCTACACAACCTTTACTGGTACTACCCAAAACAAGTTCGAGAGAAAGTAGAGTTTATGAAAAACAACATCACGGTGCGTGCAGAGGAAGCCTTTGGAATGTAAGGATGTGTCATAGATAAAGTCTTATTACTATGTCAATAAATCATGCAAGGAAATGTGTTTTATAAATAATATTTACATTTGCAACTGTTTTCTCCTACATAACACTATTACGAGCAAACGTATTTATCCCTGCATAAATCCATTACGGGGTCATCAGAGGTCACGGCTGTGCGTATGAACATACAATTTGTTAAAAGTAGGTAACAGGTACTACTTTTACTAAGGCAATACACATCTAGCAATCGCTCTCACTTACTTACAGAAATCTATCAATAGATGAAATCAACATCACAAAATGTATTTACGGTTTTATTTATATTCCAAGCAGTGGACTTTCATCCATAATTGATAAAAGCATTTCTGTAAACAATATTTTACTATTGTATGTCTAAAATTTCATCTGCTACAACTTCACCCTGGTCATCGGTGATGCGGAATTGTACCTACTGCTAGACATTAGGCTTTAGCAAAAAGGTCATTCACAGGATGTATGGCCGATAAGTCTTCAAAGTGCATTAATACCTACACACACACTGCTTCCGTGCCACAGCAGAAATAGGTGATTGATGTCGGTTTCCAAGTTTATGTCGGGACATCGAAGCAAGGCGTCGTTAAAAACCTATTACAGTAATTTATCGAGTCAAAAGAAGCGTTCAGTGAGCTCATGTTTGTCAACAATTACATATCCAAATCCAAACCGTCCCTTACCTTCGTGCAGTTCCACATTCTCTGCAATGTTCAGTTCTTTCCGGAGATTCATCTGAGCTGCGTCCTCTGTCCTATCTATAAATGATTTGCCTACACCTGACGACGACGCCCCCCCCCCCACCCCCGCCCCCACCCTCGGTCTTCAACGTCTTTCACTTTTCAAAAGTGAAAGCGCATCACAACTGTAAGTGTACGTAACATTGCGCCCCCCCCCCCCCCCCCCCCCCGTTTAAATTATAATTCCCCCACCCCCTAAAATTAGACATATGAAAGAATTTCCCATTATATACTCCCGAGTTAATGTATAAGTATATGTTGATATACTTGCTTTCTAGCGTCTTAATAATTAAGACAGTTCTTCATTTTATGGAACTTTGTTTTGTGTTGTCGTCATTTTGAACATCTATGACGCTTCGTTGTGGACGTCAACAATTTGAAATGTATGGAAACGTGTTGTTAACACAATTCAGCAATATTACCGACCAAAAAATGTAAATATAAGTAATAAGGTATCATTTTAAAATATTTATCGGGATATAAATACGGGTTGGTTCTTGATCAAATTTTCCATAAAGCCCTTCGGGCTTTATGGAATTTGATCACGTGACCAACCCGTATTTATATCCCGATAAATATTTTAAAATGATACCTTATTTCTTAAGTAATCAATATGTAATCCCCCATGTTTTGTGGTCGGGTATGGGGTTATCAAAGTGCTTACTTACATGTGCGAATTGTGATATCAATTCATGAACATATTTATAATGTTTGTTATGGTTGTACATCGTTTCTGTTGCTCACTCCCGGGTTTTACATAGTACGTAACGTGTCAACAAATTTACACGTGTTGAAATATCCTGATATTGTAACTGTGAGTTCAATTGGGACTTTAATGAATGTTTGAGAGATTGAGTTTTAGCATATAAGTGTGTTTGGGAAGAATGTTATAAATCATTAAGACAGCAGTTTGATATTACAGGGATATAACACGTGAATAGTGCGCAGAAAATAGTGCGCAGAAAAGCCTGCACCGTAAAACGAAGATTTTATTAAAGAGTGAATCTGCAGCCCCCAGGATTCTCCCAATTTTCTCCGAGAGAACTTTGTTTCTTATGCTGCCTGTCATACGACTATTGTTGATATAAATGCTCATGCTTTTTATAAGATACAAACTATGTATGGACAATATCCGGAAAAGATTGGCCAAAATATCAAGTATATCTTTTGGTATAAAAATATTGATTGTGACCAAGGGACCGAATCGTGTTCGAATTAAACTGGTAAGGGCCTAAAGGGGGTAAACACTAGGTGTCTAAAACCCAGTGTGTATAGGTCTATCGGGGCTTTTTAGCATATTTCATTATCAAACCTAATATGTTGTACGGTGTGACCGTTGAGACGAGCGAAGCTCATTTTATAAAACATCTTGCAACACGACTTTTATCCGCCTCTTCATTTAACGCGGGAAATATAACGCTCTTGATGTAAACAGTCACAAATTGTGACGTCATATTAGCTGCAATTTTTTCTTCTTCTTCTCTCCAACCAAGCAAAAACAAAATGTTTTAAGCTTGTCTGCAATTTAAAAACATTTATGGTACTTTCTAAACAATTTAATTATTTTAATTAATGAAGTATACCGCAGTGACGGCGACATTTTTTCGGAAGCATTATGGGTGATACTCATCTTTTTTCAACTGATGAAGAGCAAATCACGTGACTCATATGTGTAATCATTGGAGCGAGCTCGTCGCGTCGCTTCGCGACGCGAGCTTCGCTCGCTATGAATAACAAATTCAAACTGATATTTCTTCATTAAGCGAAACAGTCTTCGTGTTCAGTAAACACTTTTTTTTTTAACCTCATTCAAGACACTGGCTATAGTAGTAGTTGATGTGGTGCAGAAAAACTTCATATTTTTAAAATCCATGAAAAGATTTATTTTATAACACGGATGCTGATAGTTTATCAAGTGCACGTGTTTTTGAAATGATGACAAGTGGCTTTTACTCAGTTACAAACTTCAATGGAATAACCATACCCCCACTGAATTTTGAGGAAACATTCATATATCATGTTATCCAATTTTTCATCCGTATTTTCTTTCAGACCGGATAAGACGGTTCGGACAGTATTCTGGTCCCTGTTTGGGCGAGGGGACGCAACCATTGTAGAGTTGGATGAATTTAATCATATATTTACTCAGTATGTTGGATACTGGATATTTGGCGCCTACAACTGGTGCAGTGTCATTGTACTGTTAAACATGCTGATTGCAATGATGTCCAGGTCATTCGAAATCATCCAGGTAAGAAAGTCGATTGAAAGTATCACAAGAACTTTGTTTCATTTTACTTATAATTTTCTTGCAATGAATATGGAGCTTAATCTTACATAATATCTGATATTTCACTTCTTTGTCTCAACATTGTTTCTATCGTTCTATACACAGTGTGAATGTAATGAGTGCAGAAGTGCCCATTTTACTGTGTCTTTACAGGAAGACTCGGACACAGAATGGAAGTTTGCCCGCAGTAAGTTGTACATGGACTACATTAAGTCAGGTGCTACGTTACCCATTCCCTTCAACATGATTCCCTCTCCAAAGTCTGTATGGAAACTGTGTTCTCGAATAGGTAAATGTTTCTGTAAGAGTGAGACAGGGGATCTGAGACCACACCCGGGGCGGATCAAAGATGTGGAACTCTACGCCAACAGTCCAACAGCAACGGTGAGCTTTCTTATCATTGTATGCAACTACGCGTCTCCATAAGATTGAAAGATGTGTATCAAGCGGTGTAGTAACATCTCGCAGTAGAAATAACCAAGTTTTATTGTTTGAATTTAGTCATCTGGCTGGGATAGTTCTCAGACCTCGTACCAAGCAAATGGTATAAAGAGATTCCGGGAAAGAATGCAGACAACCAATGGTTTTGTAAGAAGTGACTCAGAGCCAAACTTGTTCGAGGAAAAGCTAACTTACAAGGTACGACAAATACCACTAGTATTGGATGACCAATTTCTTCATTAAGCTTGTCCTGATGATTTTTTAAAAATATATATTTGAGAACTCTTACTTCCGGAATCATTAACGTTGGTGTACAGTTGATCAGTTAAAAAATAATGATTGTAAATACATGTATATGTATTTTCAGAGAGTTATGAAGAGGATTGTAAAACGGTATATATTTGACATGCAGAGAGAAAACGATAACAATGACGGTAAGTGGCAGTGTTGTAACATGTGATCTGGTGTCTTGCTATGTCTTGTGCATCTCAATATATTTCGAAATGTATTTTTATCTTTTTTCCCTTCAGATTTCGACGAAATAAAACAGGATATATCCAGCTTCCGATACGAAATTTTAAATCATTTACAATCTAGAGAGCAGGAAGGTAGACAATGCCGTGAAAAGATGGATGTGATGGAGCAGAAAATGAATCACCTAATGAAACAACAAACATTGCTGCTCAACAGTCTTAAAACAACAATCAGTGTAGACATTAATCAAAACGGTGGAAATCCTAATGACGTTAGAAGAAACAGTGATAACATTGATAACATATTAGGTTTGACAGCTCCCCCATTGTCAGAAAGTGCTTATTCTTCTTTAGAAGAACCATCAGGTGAGGATGAGTTCATCCAACAACTGTCTCAATCTAGAAACCAGTATTTAGAGGACATCCCGGAAGAGGAAGGGACGTCCCACCGGGACAGTCGTCTGAAGGTCAGATTGCGCTCTGACAGTCAGGACACTAATACGTCACCACGATTGTCACGTCAGCAATCTCTGGATGACGAAAACTACTCTACAGAAGATGTAATCGTTAATGTAATGGATGAAAATGACGTCAAAGGTTCTTTTGATGCGAAGCTGTGATATAAAAACGAAAGTGGTTGTTGAATGTTTGGTTGTGTTTGTTGAAATCCTCAATTTGTTGTTGAAATATTTCAGTATTTTGATGTTGAGATTCTGTTTGTTGGAAGAAAATCTATTTTCCATTTCACGAGGAAACAGTGACCACAGGATTTTCTTACTATAAAAAATGTAACATAATTTGTATAAATTCATATTTATTTCATTTGAATATAATTTGAAACTATTTTCCGCCAGATCATCTCTTTACACCATTAATCATTTCAGTATTCCATACTTCTACAAAGGAGAAGATGAGCGGTTGATTTTCTTTCAATCCGTCCAGGTATATACATGTACCTTGACCTTTTGGTAGGATTTATTTCAAAGTGGCAGGGAGGCCTTGAGTGAGGAAAATCAATTTTGGCGATGCGTTACTTTTAAAACATCTGATGTTGATTCATTTTATTTCATAGTACAAACATTCCGTTCGATTAATTTTCTTTCAACTCGGCATGACAAGGTGATAATGAAATGTAAGGTCTTGGATTTCTGTTCGACCGTAATTTTGTAAATACTAGTATATATTCAACATTGAATATGGATTATCTTTTGTTGGACAAGAATCACCAAACATTTTCAGCAAATTCAACTTGGAAGGATGGGCTGCACAAATTTCACACCTCGGATCATTTAACGTGTTTATTTGATGCATTTTGAGGGTGCGTGCTGCTGCCCGAAATGATGTCACAATAAACATATTATTGATATATATGCATATCAAAGTCATTTTTACATCAAAGCTTTTAAAACATCATCAAGCATTTTAATGGTGCCATCTGACGTGTCTTGAGTATCAGGGGATAGTGTCGAACTCTAGGTCCAGGTCAAAAATGAAAATAGTAAATATTTGATGTGCAACAAGAAGGTGTCACCATGATTCCTAACATACAGATGGGTGAAAATACGAAATATACATAGTCAGTTGCTTGAGAAATTCAGATAAAAAAAAACCTACATGGTCCATGAAAAGCTGAGAGAGAAGGTGGGTGACCCGGATAAAAGGTAGGTATTTAAGAAGGGCAGACAGAGTTCTTGATGGTGCACAATGTCTAAATCCCCTCGCATGGTACTCTAATAGGTTTTAGCTCAAATGGAAGAAGATTAAAGCGAGAAAGGGGCACCTGCACAGATCATATTTGTGCACCAGTATTGACATACAAGGAAAATATGAATTTCCATTTGCCTGTCAAGACTAGACTTTGATACATACCCCCTACCCACATGTTCCGGAACCAAACCAACTGCCACCTTGGAAGTTAAGAGTACTCAACAACCCAAACATAGGTCACATATTGCAAATTTTGATTTGTGTCTGAATCACATTTCGCAGACCGGAGAAGCATTCTGAAACTGAAGATGATCAAACCTTGTTGGATTATGTAGCTTAGCTAAAGAGCGTATCACAAGTCAAAATTAAAGGGATTCTTGGCGACATCTTCAGTTTTGGGATCGGATCTTTCATGTTTGTAAAGGACAGTGCCGGGTTGGGTGAGGTTGATTATATAGAAACATATTCAGTCATTATTTGTGGATTAAGATGCCTGGGTCAAAGCTCCTTTTGTTTAATGCAAACTAGCAATGTATCCACTAGTATTCCCGTATAAAGGCCGCTACATCGTGTACTTTAGTACATGTACAAACTTTTTATCAATGTCTCCAAAATGGATAATCATCATAGGTAGAATTTCAGTTCGTAAGAGAATGTTTTTGAATTGATATGAATATGTCTCAGTCGACGTTCACCGAACGGCGATGTCGTTGTAATCATTCCACTGTTAAAATAAAGTTTAGAAATATTGTCCATCATGTAGAAAGATGTTTGGAAGGCATTCATACAAGAAAGTTGTAGCCAAAAGTGCCTATGATCAGATAATTGTCTGTCCTATTATCCACGCATTATCGGGATTATCTCATACGTTTTCCCTCTCTATGGCGCAGAACTCCCCTAATAACTACAAGTAGTATGGTCCATATGCAGATTCCTTGTCTAATGTTCACGTCAAGTATGCCTTTCCGGAAGACTTGAATCGATTGAAATAATACAATTATTACTAAAATGCGAATTGGAAAACAATCACTATAGAGCACCGTTCATCAAATGGCAGAAATACGTATGCCGATCGCCGAGATTATTTGGAGGAAGATGAAGCCTTAATGAATATATCCAAGAGCCTATAATATTCATACTTACAATGTACTTGATTTTTATCTTTTAATTTTGTTACTAACATTACGTATGATAATCAGTACGGGAAATTGTTATTTCCTTAACATATAAACATAATCTTACATTTCAAACTTATTTCTTAAAATTTGTCATAAAAAAATCATAGTAATGGCCATCAAATTGATCAAATAGTTCAGTTAGAGCTATTTTCCTTGACGATGTTGTTTGTATGAGATGTGTTACACAATAAAGCAAGGAAAGAAAATTCAATGAACCATAGCATTCATCAGCAACCTAATGTCGTCATATGTGTTACTTATTAAACAGTAAGATTGTTAATCATTAAGAATTTGTAAACAACGTTGAAGATACCATTGTAAATATATTTCATCTACAGCCAGTATCCGTCACACCAGTACGTTCAATTCAAAACCAACTGTATGATATAATTGTAAAAGAGACGAGTCACTAGAATTGTCCGAATGACAGAATCATGTTCTAAAACTGTATTAAACTGTTTGACTTTCATCTGTGTTTCGTCTCGAATTTCTGTGCTATCTGTCCATACTGTGGTTTGGGAACACGTGTTTTCAATGCGTGTGACATGGATTGCTTTAACCGAATAAAGATGGACTTCATACAATAACTATTTAACCTAGATTCCCTTCTAAAAAGATTGATTCTATTAACACGTATTCTCCAATGTTTTGTGAAGAATCGTTGTAGATTCAATATTGTCAAAAGATAAATCTTTGACGATCATTGATTGGACAACACCACGAATGTTTAAATTTAGCTCATTCTCTGTTAAGAATTAAGCTTCTTTTTTTTTTGTTTTTTTTTTTTTTTTGGTTTGCATGACCACAGATTTCTTCATACAATGATATCAATCTGCAACAAGCTCCATGACATCAAATCTCGGACTTTTCATGATGTCTTCATTTTACAGAAAGTGAGACTTGGATTAAAAATAACCACCTCTCCTCAGTTTTATGGCCCGAGAGTGTAAATGTGTTTTCAATGTTCGCACAATTTCAGCGACCAAATTGCTTTTGAAATAATTCACATTAATATTTTTCCGGTCTTTAATAGTAAATCCTTGTCGAAATCATTGTAAGAATTGATTAATACTTGATAAATAAATACTAGAGCTTACCAAACAATATCTGGTCCACCATCTTTGTCTACAGCAAAATGCTATATAACGTTACATGTAAATTGTACCCGAAATATTTTGGCGCGGATCTTCTTTTTTATCATTATTTTTAAACAATTTAAACAGGATACTGCTTTTAAAGTTAGAAAGGATAATCATGTGTATTACATGTTAACCTTCAAGAACTACGTTTACGTAGAAGGAGATATCCCTCTTTCCACTTTCCTGTAGAGATAGATTTCGCGCGACGACCTTTCTCGACCTCATCAACACCCCCTCCCCTCCCCTAATCTTCCCAACACAACTCCTCCTGGAAATAAGTAAAAAGAACAACAAAGTCACAACAAAGACACTACAGAAAAGTTTAATCATTTTTTGAAAATCCCAATGCAAGACTCGCCATTAAATCAAAACAGGGAAAAATTCTGAATATCGATATTATATTCATTTTCAAACTCAATCAATCCATCAAATCCAATATTAAAGTCAGTGGAACATAAATTCTTATCATACTAATTACATGTAATTAATACAACATAAATTCTTATCATATTAATTAATTGATGCAACATAAATTCTTATCATACTAATTAATTAATGCAACATAAATTCTTATCATACTAATTAATTAATACAACATAAATTCTTATCATACTAATTAATTAATGCAACATAAATTCTTATCATACTAATTAATTACTACAATATGGTCATCAACCTTTATAATTCTTCAACATTTCAGCGCATGTGATGAAGAATTTTCCGTCTTTTCTGTATATTTGAGTTTTAAGTTTATGTTAAGGGGTAGACAAATTTGAAACAACTTTTCAGCAATTCCGGTAAATCCTCTTTTTCAAACAATGCGCACAAGAAAAACTAAAAATAAATCAACAAAACACGTGAACACTGTTTACAGCCATTACTGTTAGGTAAAACACACGAGTACATGTGAGTTGGACCCCAGTATATGATCGGGCAAGGTTAATAAGTTACATTGTGTGGCGTTTTACACACACACACACACACACATCCACACTCACCCACATTCATATTTTACGAAGTCTGTACCTCGCACATTATAATTGTAAATACCTTTGAAATACAATTTGCAGTAAAATACATATCATTTGTTAATTGACCTCATTTCTTGCACCCCAAATAACGTGTATGTTACTAGCTGCAATAACGTAGCCCTTTTCGACTTTGTGGGAAGAGAGGGCTATAACTCCTTAGGATCTTCGTAATGGTGCATGCGGGAGTGATTCAGTCCCACAACACTCGCGATCATTCTGAACATTTGCTGGTTTTCAAATCATATTATATGTTTCTTAGTCAATAGATAAATTTACAACTTGCTGCTTGCGATTTGTCAGACTCTTATTCTATCGTTTTAAATAAATTTCGATGTATTCCAATCTCCCGATTAATATAGTGCGCCATTTTAGACGTACTGAAGCTGAACTTCCGGTTGTCAAATTATTTGTATATGTCCATATAAGGTAGTGTTTACATCAATGTACGAGTACGGAGGAGAAAACGATTTCGTTGGTATCAGTAAAGTTTAAATTTGATATCAAGTCAAGCTATTTGAAAAACAAAACAACGAAAGGTACAACTTCTTCCGTTGTTCTTTTCTTTGTCGGAATGTCGGCTCGAGTCCGTGTTCAACATCGCGATGATTATCAATGTTATGGTTCTTCAGTAGATCTCACGTTAACAAGCATGGCTGAACAGATGAAGAATCTTGCATGTAGTACACGATATTTAATGAAAACACCTTTATTAGATATGCCCAAACGCAGACTAGGTACTCTTTTTAGTGTAAACAACATTAAAGACAACTAATATACGGAGCTTAATTATTATCGGTTATTCATAAAATTATTTTGCACCATTACGAAGATCCTATGGAATTGTAGCCGTATCCTGAAAACGTCAGAATAAAAATAGCCATGTTCATACCTACTACGTTAAAAATTCACATTTATCAGAAAAATAATAAGTTTTCGGACACACTAATGTCTATATACAAATAGCCACTCAACGACAGGTTTTATCTAAATCTATCTACATACTTCCTCTTCCGTTCAGTTTAATTTGATAATCAAATTATGCATATAAGAACGACTGATATCACTTGTCTAGTATTATTCACATCCATACATGTACAGTATCTACTGAACTTACGGCAAATCAACACATGCTCAGCCGATACTGACAATCGGAACATCACTCGGCCTATTCCGGAGAATATTATCCGGAATAGGCCGAGTGATGTCCCGATTACCGATACTGAGTTATTACCTATGACGTTGTATTAGGGACCTTGGAAAGCGTTTAGAATTCTTTAAATGTACATGCAGATACATATGCATGAAAATCACCGTCGGAACGCACGGATTTTCTCTCCGTTACTCTATGTTGGAGGGGGAAAAACGTGTGTTCCGACAATGCATGAAAATTAGATAGAACATTACATGTACATCAAATATGATTAATTAAACATTCTTGAAAATTGAATCAAAGCCTTATCGAAATACACAAACTGAAGATGAATTATAACAAATACACAAACTGAAGATGAATTATAACAAATACACAAACTGACGATGAATTATAACAAATTGGAGAGCAATTTCGATATACAAGCAAGTCCTATGACAACATCAAAAACAATATTTCATATGAAGAAAAAAATATCCTTCCCATACTGCATTCATACTTAGAAATGGTTATTGTATTCATTCGAAAACATCTCATATTTGTTGTTACTAAAAAACATGTTTTCTTGTCTAAAACATAATTCATTAGCCTATATAGCAAAAATAAAAAGATTGAATACAAGTCGCTATGCCCTATGAAATACAACTGACAAGTTGACAACCTCCTATAACGTTTGGTAACGTTATACAATTTTCAAGCCACAGTGATATTTAAACCTGTCAAATTTCCCATGCACAAAAAAGGCATGTACAATGAAAAAATATACTTCTGTGCTACAATTCCGCATCAAGAACTCGCCATCAAGAATGAGCGACTTATTTATTTGTAAACTTTTGTTGAAATGTTTGTCTCATGCCTATGGATATATGTCAGTGTAAGATTAAAAGTACAAGATAAAACAAAAAGTGATAAGCATCTAAAGATGGCCAATTTGTTCATGTTACAACGTCATAAATCTTACAGTTGAGTAAATTCAATTATTTAAGTTTTGTATGAATAATGTTGCAACAACGTTTCCCGAACGGGCAATAAAGCGATATTTGGTAATCTTTACGCTTATTCTTTAACTAAATTGATTATATTCTGCGTTTTATTCGAATCACGGGCAAAAACATTACGACTCAAAAGTTAAGGATTTCACTCTGCGTTTGGGAATTGCATAATGCCACGTGCGTTGTTGCTCGAAATAATGCCTTAGAAATGAACTATCTTATAAAATGGTAATTGACTCTGGTGTATAAATATTATATGGGCTTGTGTCGGAACTCCGAGCCTTGATTTGTATATCAATTGTACATTAAAACATGTTTAAATCAAAGTCATTTTTAATACAGATAATGTCTAGTGGCAAAACATGTTAAACATTTAAGTGCATGTGTTATGTAGTGTAACTGAATTATTTCACATGCAAAATTGCAAAATCGGAAAAAGTAATTCTTCTATGAGGAAGGGAAACCTTGTCTTGCTTCCTATCAAGTAAGTATCCAGTATAAAGACGAAAGTGTAGCTTCCTCGATTCGTAATACGTTTACAAATACAAACGGAATTATTATCCCCGATTCAGTCCTCCAAAATAGATTCTCTATAGTACAAAGCACCCTCACAATATCAAAGTTTGAAATCACAAAACCTCCACATCGTGAGGATGAGTACAAACGGAATTAACATAACAATTATGTAACTTCCTCGGTTTAATTTAAACATGTATTTTACTGATGAACTCAAAAGGATCGGGCAACAGGCATAGCCTATGTAGAAATACAAAGGTCAAACAGATTATTAGAAGAAGTGACAATATTGTAATGAGGTGTACATGAAAATAATTTATACGATTTTTGCTGAATTTTGTTATGAAATGATTTTCATAGATCAACTGGTTCTACACAAACACGCGTACATTTACAAAGCCTTCCGCCTTCACTCACACACATATGGACATATACAAACACAAATGGACTTAAGATATTTACAACCACTTCCTCGCCCAATCTGAAGGAGGTGGAGCTAATGAAGAACTAATACCTGTACATATATAAGTAAGTAAGTAAATGGTTCATTATAGTGACATATGTTATATACAATCACGACATAAAAATACACATATAGAAATTTAAACACCTGGCCCATCGGGCCTACTTTTCACTTCTAACAGAATAACATTTATATTAAAATACACTGACATTAACGCATGGTGTTTAGTATATATAACAGACTAAGTACAAAAAGTTTGTAGTTTGTCTAGGAAAATTTGATGGGAAAAAATGGTTTTGTTTAAAGTTGACATATTGATTACGGTGGGGGTCAAATCCAATATTGATAAGAAAATTAGAATCTAGGATTTGAATATGCGGTACCAGTGAAGCAAAAAGTGACATTCATCTTCAACAATATGTACACATTCTACCAGATAAAGCCTTCTCCTATTCCGTCCTGTTTCAATTCTTCTAGGTAACACACCACATCTAAATTGCGCAAGCATAGAACGATGATATCCATAAAAGATGGGCATTAATGCAATTTTTTTTTTTATCGAAGTAGACCTATGTCTTTATACAAAATAACTGTTTCCATGTTTATTCCAAAGAATTACTCTTGAACATGTTGAAGTTCCTTAATTAGCTGCTCACTATTTTGTTTTCAATTTCTTCCAAATGTTTTACCTTTTGATTTTTGACACCTGAAAAACAACGAAATTAATCAACTTGTTTTCTAATATAAAACCTTAAAAATTACATTAAAATAAATGAGGGGGAATATAACTTACTTACGCAATTCTGAGTTTAAAGTTGACACAAATTATCTCCCTGGCATAATGATCACTAGTATTCTCCGATAGACATCGGGGAGATGGAGAAGCAACCACACTCCCACGCCGAGGAGAGCGGTACTAAATACATAACCCCTGACAGACATGCCCTCACTCGTCTGGTGGTCGGGGGCCTCTACAGAGCTTTGTTTTCCCCCTCCATTGCCCCCACTTTCCACGCTGTACTCGGGGACAGGAGTTGGAATGTCGGTAGTTGTTCTACCGTCTACAATTCGAAACTTCATTTTTTTCTTTTCGGCATTTCCATAAAACACACAGCAACACAGGCCGAGAGTGATAATGATAATGATTTTAATGTCCATTGTAAGTCGCCTATGTAGGTGAAAATGAATGTGAAGTGTTGGGATTAGTATGGGCTCTTATATTAATGCTCATACTAGTCATAGCTTTAGTCACTCAACGTATTTCTAAATATTTCTAAATATAGAAAATTTAATTTCCACGTGCTATTTTAAGAACAAGGGCTTTGTGTAATTTATGGACTGAATATAACGCGATGTTTTGGACCCTGTTCTGAACGAGTTGTGGTCAATACGCAATTTCCGAGTTACTCAATAGTTCTTTCCCTTTGTGGAAGCCTTACGCACAGTAAGACGCAAAACATACTATCGTCCACACGCGGTGGGTACAAATGCTTATCGCTGCGTTGATATATAGGCCGATTACCAGACGTCATACAACCACCCAAACTGTAGGGACACACAATATTAGAGGGCGAAGCCCTCTCACGGCCCGAAGCTCTCCCTATAGTAACATATATATATATGTTTAAAAGGAAAATATAAGAAAATAATGAAAAATTAAACCATATGTATGAGACTTGAAAATTTTGGTACTAATGCCGTCGATTCGAATATTAGCGCGTGGACATTTTGAATCTCGTCTACCCTAGTTCACGTCGTTCTGAGATGTTACATAAAATTCGTAAAAGCATGTAAATCTTATTTTCTGAATCATATATAATCACTCCACGATTAACGCCATGTTTGTTGTTGTTGTAACGTATATGCATTGTATATATCAAACTCTGAGATTATCCCTGTTTACCGCACACACTGATAACCACGTGTTTGCATACTCTTTAATAACATGTACTCGGCATTCTGAAATAAACTGATGTAGAGACAAGACGCATTCTGTTATACTGTACTACTTTACATGGTGTCAGAAGTAAAAGTACTAAGTGAAACTTCTGTATGTGTATCTCTGGTTATTTGTCACCATGAGCAATCACGAAGATAATGCTGCTACTGCTCCCTCTATTCCTGTCTTTGTGAATCCAAACATTCCAATACCTGGAAAACTGGATCTTAAAGGAAACCTGTGCACGAACTGGAAAAAGTTCAAGCGGATTTGGAGCAATTATGAAACAGCGTCTACTCTCAAGGAAAAAGACAAGGAGGTGAGAACTGCTACCTTTCTTACTTGCATCGGAGCTGACGCTCTGGATATTTTTGATGGTCTTCAGTTTGACTCTGAAGATGACAAAAAAGACATAGACAAAGTTCTAGAAAAATTTGAATCCTTCTGCATTGGACAGACCAATGAAACTTATGAAAGGTACACTTTCTACAAACGAGACCAAGAAATCAATGAAAACATTGACACTTATGTGGCAATTCTCAGATCTCTAGCGAAAACCTGCAAATTTGATGCTCTAGAAAACGATATAATCCGAGACAGAATTGTACTTGGAATCCGTGACAATGGAACACGCAAAAAGCTACTGCAAGAAGCAAAACTGGACCTAAGAAAATGCGTTGACATATGCAGAGCAAACGAAAAGTCAACATCGCAACTTAAAACCATGGAGGAAGTTCACGCTGTCAAATTCAAAACCATGCGAAAAACTAAACCGCTGAGAACAACACAAGCGCACAGAAAAGATTTCAAACAAGTCCCAGAAACAAAAGTTCAAAAGGAATGTTTATATTGCGGTAAAGAGCACCTCTTCCGTAAGGAATTGTGTCCAGCATGGGGAAAAACATGCAGGAAGTGCAATAAAATGAATCATTTTTCATCAAAATGTCTGCAGACAAAGCCGAAATCAAAACGGGAACATGTAAAACAAGTCAACCAGGAATCCAGTGACGAGGAATTCATCCTCATGATCGAAAATGTTAATGCCATTGAGAAAAAGATTTTTGCAGAAATCGAAATTGGAAATGATACAGTGAAATTCCAATTGGATTGCGGATCAACCGTAAACGTTCTACCCGAGAAAATTTACAAAGAAGTCTGTAATGACCCCTATCTCAGGATGTTACAAAAGGCAGACATGACTCTGGTAATGTTTAACAAGTCGGAATGCCAACCCCTTGGAAAACGGCGAATAAGCGTCCGCAACCCCAAAAACAATAAAAAATACAACATAGAAATTGTTGTGGTCGAAGGAAATCTTAATCCTATTCTCGGAGCAAAGGCTGTACAAGGAATGAAAATGATAACTGTCAACACAGAAAACATAGCAGCCATTGAGTCAGCCTCCCAAAGCAACTTCATCATTGAAAAATACAGTGACGTATTTAATGGCCTGGGTAAACTGGATGGAAAATTACACCTCGATGTTGACAAATCAGTTACGCCAGTAAAACTACCAACAAGAAAAGTCCCGATTGCAATGAAGGCACCGTTAAAATCTGAAATCGACAGACTGTCAGATTTAGGCGTTTTGGCTCCAGTAACAGAACCGGCTGACTGGATATCGTCATTGGTGGCTGTACGGAAGCCCAGTGGGAAAATGCGTCTGTGTATAGATCCCAAACCTCTGAACAAAGCGCTAAAGAGAAATCACTATGCAACACCAACTATAGATGATATTTTGCCAGAACTAAGCCAAGCCAGAATTTTTTCTGTAGTAGACTGCAAGGATGGCTTTTGGCATATTACTCTCGATGATGAGAGTAGTTTTCTCACAACATTCGGAACCCCTTGGGGTAGATATCGATGGCTCCGCATGCCATTCGGTATTAAACCAGCAAGCGAAGAATTCCAGCGGAGAATGGATGAAGCTCTATCTGGTATACATGGAATCAAAGCGATTCATGACGACATAGTCGTATACGGTTGTGGAAACTCGGATGACGAGGCCATACGTGATCACGACAAAAAATTATCTACCTTGCTAGAGAGATGCAGGGAGAAAGGGATAAAAATCAACAAAGACAAAATGAAACTAAAATTGCGATCCGTGTCATATTTAGGACACATTATCTCAAGCGATGGACTCAAAGTTGACCCCTTAAAAATCAAGGCAATCACTGAAATGCCAAGACCTAAATGCAAAGCAGACATACAACGTTTACTAGGAATGGTAAATTTTGTCCAGAAATTCGCGCCAAATCTCTCGGAGATAACAGCACCCCTCAGAGACCTACTAAAAGCAGAATCGGAATTTGTGTGGGACAATGCTGTACATGGCAAAACATTTGACGAATTGAAAAAACTACTATCTACGAGTCCTATACTTCGTTTCTTTGATCCTAACCTACCGACGACGGTACAGTGTGACGCATCTGAACGCGGACTAGGAGCCTGTCTCATACAAAATGAGCAACCCGTTGCATATGCATCCCGTGCATTAACGCCTACCGAAGTCAACTACGCACAGATTGAAAAGGAACTACTCGCTGTTCTCTTTGCCATGGAACGCTTTGAGCATTACACACTTGGACGGAAAGTAAAAGTGGAATCAGACCACAAACCACTAGAAATCATCAGCAAGAAAAGTTTAGTTTCCGCTCCTAAACGTCTTCAACGAATGCTCTTGCGTCTTCAGAAGTTTGATTACGAGATCACATACAAACGAGGTCTTGAAATGTATCTTGCTGATACACTGAGTCGAGCCTATCTGCCAACTGTACAGATACAAAGAAATGATTCTGAAGACAGAGTACTCGCCATTACCGACCGTGCAAAATCTGAAAAAGATGCAGAGTCCGTTACAATGAGTGAATACGTCACCATCTCGTCCGAAACTCTAAAGAAAATCAAATCTGCAAACTCGCGTGATGAAACAATGCAAAAGCTGTACAAAACAATCAAAGATGGTTGGCCGGAGCGAGATGAACTGACACCCGATATACAGATCTTCTACACATTCAGAGACGAATTGACTTCACAGGATGGTTTAATTTTCAAAGGAGACCGCATTGTTATTCCACCTACATTGAAAGGTGAAATTCTTCAAAAGGTACACTCCAGCCACATTGGTATTCAAGGATGTTACCGTAGAACCAAAGAATCACTATATTGGCCAAACATGATGAAAGATATCGAATCTTTTATCAAGGAATGTCCAGTCTGCGCTACCATACAGGGTGAGCAAGGCAAAGAAACTCTCATTTCGCATGAAATTCCCGATAGACCATGGCAGAAAATTGGAACTGACCTCTTTCAATTTGATGACAAACAATATCTCATCACTGTTGATTACTATTCCGATTTTTTTGAAATTGATCGTCTACATGATAAAAAATCAAAGGAAGTCATCACCAAACTCAAGGCACAAATGGCCAGACACGGAATTCCTGAAATTTTGATTTCAGACAACGGCCCGCCTTACAATAGCAAGGAATTTGCTTATTTCTCAGAGAACTATGAGTTCAAGCATACTACGTCATCGCCATTGTACCCAAAATCTAATGGGAAAGTTGAAAATGCAGTTAGAATTGCAAAAAACCTAATGAAGAAATGCCAATTAGATAAAAGCGATCCTTTCCTCGCTCTATTAGATTGGAGAAATACTCCCTCTGAAAATATTGGAACTTCTGCAGTTCAACGACTAATGGCACGCCGTACAAGAACTCTGCTACCAATCAAAACCGAACTTTTGAAACCAGCCCTAACCCCAAATGTCAAAGAGCGATTGAGAGAACGGAAACATAGATCAGCATTTTACTACAATCGCACAGCGAAAGACCTACCAGAGATTAAAAGTGGGGAAACCGTGAGAATTCGACCTTTTGGACATGAAAAAAATTGGACGAAGGCAAAGGTCAACGAAAAAGTAAACATCCGCTCGTATCAAGTGATCACGGAGGATGGTCGCCTCTATCGACGAAACAGAAAACATTTGCGTTGCACAAATGAGCCATTTGTCGAAAATAACGAGGTAGTGACAGATAAGACCGTTAGCACAGCCGAAAACACACCACCATCAGCAGATAAGACTACAATTGAAAATCATAAACCACCGTCAGCAGATAAGACCAATTATGCTCTGACTTCGACCAGGAGATCTACCAGAGAAATTAAATTGCCGAAACGATACGAGGACTTCAAAATGTATAAGTGATTATATAAAGTGATGAGGCATAATAATCCTCAAATATATATATATAGTGTAAATATATATCCCGATATTTTAGAGACAAAAGATAGTTCTTATTTTTATCATAACTCTGAATTATTAATTTAATTCATAACACTTTGTTAATTTTGCAGTATTTTTTCACTCTCTTATAATGTAAAATAAGAATAATTAAAGAAGGGGGATGTAACGTATATGCATTGTATATATCAAACTCTGAGATTATCCCTGTTTACCGCACACACTGATAACCACGTGTTTGCATACTCTTTAATAACATGTACTCGGCATTCTGAAATAAACTGATGTAGAGACAAGACGCATTCTGTTATACTGTACTACTTTACAGTTGTGGTTCAAACGACGTCACAATGTACTGTTTACATCAATTGCGTTATATTTCCCGCGTTCAATATATAGGCGGATCAAATATCCAAAATTAGGATGCTTTGATACAGTTCCGTCCTCGTGCTAACTTCGGGTTGTTTTTGTTCTGTTTTGGATATAGATACTAATGCCAAAATTTGTTTGCTTCGCTCTCAAACACGGTCACGCCGTAAAACATTATAAACAAAATGTACTTTCATTATTTTTATCCATATAAATTTACATAGCTAGTCTATAGTTACATCTTGTACCCACCCAAGCGTCATAAGTTCAACCGAACACTGAACGTACCTCCATCACAGAAGAGCTGATATCTCGGAAGTTGCGTATTGCATCAAGTTAAAGACCCAATTTTAAGTTGACACCCCCAAATTGTAAGCTGCCTGCCAATCAAACATTTAACAATAGATCTCAGGTGGAGTGACATCTGCAGACACTGTGGTCTGGGGCTACCCCAGAGAGGTGTTTTGATAACAATAACAGCCAGTATCTACAGGCATTCTTTAGATCTTGAGGAAGCCCAGTATACCTGAGTTTTGATAGCAAATGACCTGTCCACAACTGCTGTTTTCTTGTAATTCAATTGTTTTCAAAAAGGCCCCTGAACAATGCAATTTCAATATAATTGTAATTATATACCTGTACATGTATTATAAATTACACAATCAGAAATTAAACAATAATTTGCACAATAAGTTTTAAAACTTGTAACCTATTGAAATAATTTATGTCATCAATTTATGATACCTCTATATTTATAACAGAAATTGTTCATTGAGTCAATGACAGAGAGAGAGAAAGAGGGGTGGGTGTAAAATGTGTGTCAGCTACCCTTAGGAATACAACCATTATTCAAACACTATGACCACAGAAACTCTGCAGAGGTCACTGAGACAGGTTCTGTGTATATCAAAACTATAAAAAAGCATGGACAGGTAGATTTCTACCATGTTCTGCCTCTGTGTATTTCTTTGAGTGCCATGGGATATAGCAATTAACACCTTAGTAGACCCTGGCCACTCCAGGTAAATAACATCTGTTTAGATTAGGCTCCGCCTACATTTTCACTGACCGTACGGTCATGAGATGGGTCTTTCAAACTACATTGTAAATTGTAACTTTAATCTCCCACTGTCATGCAGCTTAGAGCCTTTGTTTTGTGTCTGATACAAGTCATACTTTCAAACTCGGAAAGTGTAAGTTTCAAAATTGAAAATACATTTAGCGTGAGTTTTGATTGAATCTGTGGTTAACATTTCAAAGAAATCATGAGAAGTATTGTGTTAATTAAACCTGTAAGTTCAATTGAAGTGGTGAATTTACTCGTGTTCCATGGTCACTAAATCAATAAGCCACCTGTGGCTAAATTCTGATTATATCATTTTTAAATATTATTGAGTAATTTTTCACAACTGAAATATGCACCCCACTCTGTTACGTTAAATGTAAAAATAAATAGAATTGAAAATGTCTGAAATACGACATTCTCCGTATGACAATTCTTAATCCATAAGATTCATCGTTCATCACATGTAATGGTATATACAAGCTCAACAAAATTTTTATCTATCTAACAAATAAGGACAAATTTACTTGGTTGATGATTAATGAAGACAAACCAGTAATTGTCAAATTGAGTGAATGTTTAGTGCAAACTTTCAGAAAAAGAAGTGATGCTTTAAAACTGCAAAAATCATTATAGTTTATTATTCATATATTGGTATAATACTGATACTGTCCATCTACTTGTATATATACATGATTAGCAATTCATATATGTATGTACTCGTTTCCCCAACATGCTGCATCCACATGCAGTTTGCAGTCTATGTAACCTGTAGTTAATGTTGTAAACTTTCTTTCTTTTTTGAATTTCCTTCTTTATAAACTGTCTTACTGTTATGCCCTCTGGGCCCAAAATTGGAATAAACTTATCTTATCTTATCCTATCTGTACTCTCCCAAGATCTTTATCATTGTAGAAATTATATGTATAGTGATTACATTTTACAAAGATGACCTGAGATAAACAGGCATACGGAATTCGTTGTAACAAATATAAAAACCGTTAGCTTGTTAATAAAGAACATACAGTTAAGATTTATAAGATGATAGAATATTTTACATTAACACGTTGAACATTCCAAATTCTCGTTCCATGTACCCAAATCCACGCCAGAATTTACACAATACTAAAGAGTCAACTATACACAGTAGTTATCTTTCTTGCCATTAGAAAAAATTCCCAGACTAAAAATAGAATTTATATCCAGTAGGAGGAAGAAATTCACGAGATTTAAAATAGAAAGAATTTATTAGTTCCTACTGCATTCTGTCTATTTCCAATATTAAAAAAAAAATAAAAATCATACGTTACAAGGATCGGTAAAGTTAGCTACTTAAAAAGAGAAAAGTTGGCTACTAGTAACCAGCTACTTTCAAGAACCAGGAAAAGTTAGCTACTATAGTTAGCCAGTTACTAGTAGTAAGAAAAGTTAGCTAGTCGTAGCCAGCTACTACAAAATATAAAAGTTATAATTACTTATAGACAGCTACCATATAAATGTTACTGAGTTATCTATCAGGTTTATTTCTAAAGAGGACGAAGAGTCATATGAAATCCCATGCTCTATTTCCCCCAATTACTTAACTTTAAATGCAAAATACAAATAAACTTTTCCAGCTGAGTGTTTACTTTGAAAATGATTCGGATTGAATTCAGACCTTCATTCATTTGGTATACATGTACCATCCGCTTTGAGATATCAGCTACTTTTACAATTTGATTCCATGCAGTTACCCTCAAATTTCAACATTTGTGTGAATACCGTAAGGAACTTTGTGTTTGTGTTAGATATCTGATGAATTTACAACTATACATATGACAAGAAGTGATATAGGGCGTCTTGATACGCCAACAACTTTTAGATATCTCTCTTAAGGAAATCAGCTACTTATACATTTTGATTAGCAGTAGAATGAAATTTCAAGATCTATTTGAATACCTTAAGGAACTCTGTGTTTATATCATCTACATGTATTTACCTAACTTACAACGATACGTATGGCGAGGAGTGATATTGGGTATCTTGATATGTCATAAATTTTTTAGATATCACGCTCAAGGAAGTCAGCTACCTATACATTTTGATTCCAGGTAACCTGAAATTTCAAGTTTTTCGTAACTATATATCTTAAGGAACTCTGTGTTTGTATTACATGTAGATATCTGACTAATCTTCCATTGCACATATGAAAAGGCGAGATATTAGGTATCTTGGTATGTCATCAATTTTCAGATATCACACCTGATGAAGTCGGCTTCTTATACCTTTTGGGTGCAGGTAACTTGAAATTTCAGGTTTTTGTGTAAATGTCTTAAGGAACTCTGTGTTTGTATTGGATATCTGACTAATCCACATGAAGAGGAATGATATTAGGTATCTTGATATGCCATCAATTTCTTAAAAAGATATTATGCTTAAGGAAGTCGGCTACTTATACCTTTTCATTCAAAGTAACCTGATTATTAATATTTTCGTGAATACTTTAAGGGATCCTACGTTTATATCAGGTATCTGGTTATTTTACCATTGCACATATGACAAGGAGTGATATTAAGTATCTTGATCTGTCATCGATTTTCAGATATCACGCTTAAGCAAGTCAGCTACTTATACCTTTTGATTCCTGGTAACCTGAAATTTCAAGTTTTTCGTAAATATCTTAAGGATCTCTGTGTTTGTATTAGATATCTGACTAATTTACCATTGCACATACATGTACATGTATGACATGGCGTGATATTAGATATCTTGATATGTCATCGATTTTCAGATATCACGAGTTCCTTCAGATATTTACGAAAAACCTGAGGTTACCTACAACCAAAACAAGGTATAAGTAGCTGACTTCCTTAAGCGTGATATCTGAAAATGTATGACATATCAATATATCCAATATCACTCCTCGCCATACGTATCGTTGTAAGTTAGTTAAATATATAATATAAACACACAGTTCCTTAAGGTATTCACACAGGTCTTGAAATTTCATTGTACTACTAATTAAAATGTATAAGTAGCTGATTTCCTTAAAGAGAGTTATCTGGAAATTGTTGGCTTATCAAGACGCCCTATATCACTTCTTGTCATATGTATAGTCGTAAATTCATCAGATATCTATAATACAAACACAAAGTTCCTTACGGTATTCACACAAATGTTGAAATTTGAGGGTAACTGCATGGAATCAAATTGTAAAAGTAGCTGATATCTCAAAGCGGATGGTACATGTATATCAAATGAATGAAGGTCTGAATTCAATCCGAATCATTTTCAAAGTAAACACTCAGCTGGAAAAGTTTATTTGTATTTTGCATTACAAAGTTAAGTAATTGGGGAAAATAGAGCATGAAATTTCATATGACTATTCGTCCTCTTTTAGAAATAAACGTAATGGATAATAATTTTTAAAATCATTAATCTTTATTTGGTAGCTGGCGATCAGTAATTATAACCTTTATATTTTGCAGAAGCTGGCTAAGAGTAGCTAACTTTTCTTACCTTTACAACTGTAATAGCTGGCTACTAGTAGCTAACTTTTCCTGGTTCAAGTAGCTGGCTACTGCAATTTTTCTCTTTTTAAGTCGCCAGTTACTAGTAGCTGGTTACTAGTAGCCAACTTTACCGATCTACGTTACAAAAGTGAAAAGAGCGATCAAGTATAAACCTCTTAACAATCAGAATATATATTAAATCAACATATGTCCAAAATAAAGAATTCAATAATTAACAAATGTCCAAAATAAAGAATTCAATAATTAACAAATATCAAAAATAAAGAATTCAATAATTAACAAATGTCAAAATAAAGAATTCAATAATTAACAAATGTTCAAAATAAAGAATTCAATAATTAACAAATGTCCAAAATAAAGAATTCAATAATTAACAAATGTTCAAAATAAAGAATTCAATAATTAACAAATGTCTAAAATAAAGAATTCAATAATTAACAAATTTCAAACATATAGAATGTCAGCGGGAATGACGGTCCCACAAGATGGACAAATCTTAACATTTTGTCAATTGATGAAATTCTAAGAGATGTATGGGGACAATGTCTCACTATTGGGAGTGGCTGCTTACATTTGTAGGTTTTATTTCTTCTTTGGGCGTTTACTGGGTGAAAAATGTTTACGATATAGGCCTATACTGATAATTTCGCAGGTCTCTTCAGTCTCCAGCTGTCTTGGCAAGTGATGGTTAAAACAAAAGGCATGAACGACAATAAGTGCTTGCAAGGTCTCCAAGATGAGACAGTGTTCACTCTGTTTACAAGGAAGTCGTTGAAAAAAGAACACGGACAATCCTATTCTTCCTATACAACTCAGAATTCCTCTATACATGTGTAACTCGGTGATGTACGGAACGCCAAATTAACGTAAACTTACATAAATGCATATATCTTTTAAGATGTCTTCAAATAATGTATATCTTCAATTCTGAAGTATTGCGCGCATTTGAATTGGTGATAACATCAATTGTTCTAAGTTGTTATAACTTGTAACTAATCCCTTGTATATTTATATAATAAAATATGTTCAAATCAATGAAATGATGCGCGCTATAAATGAATTTATGCCCTCTTTGATGTATATCAACAACTGAATTTATGTGCGCTACAATTCAATTGAAGAGAGAAATAATTTTTTAATTCGTGCGCGCGTCAATTTAAATAATGCGCGAAATAATTGAATTATTGCTTTCTTGAGTTACCTAAAGATACTTGGATATCAATATGACTAATAAGGGCCCTGCTATTCATATGAAGATTTTTTTAAAAGGCGTTCCCTTTTTATTCTTTTTAATTTTAATTGTAAAACTTTGATCCCCTATTGCGATCCCACCCTACTTCAAAGGGCCACAATTTTGACAAACTTGAATCTGCACTACCTGGGTGTGCTTGCATATCAACATGACTAATCATGGTCCAGTTGTTCCTGAGAAGAATATTCCAAAATATTATTCATATATAATAGCATAAAAAAAACTTTGATCCCCCTAATGTGGCCCAATCCTACCCCCGGGGGTCATGATTTGAACAAACTTGAATCTATGCTATATTGGAAAGCGTTCGTGTAAAGAAGGTGTTGCACGTCTTGTGTTAATTTCACTAAAAGTGTTGCATGAAAGATCGATAAAATAAGTTATTCAAATACATGGTTCCCAGCAAAATCGTCCGGATAACTGAATCGCATTTTTTCTTATCTTTACATAAGTAACCAATATGCTCACTTTATTGATGCGTTGTGAATTAAACACATTCTATCATTGGATTTAACCACTTGCATTAGTAAATAAATTATGATGTTAACATTTACATGCATTTCAAAGCACTAAAATTGAAATACATGAATATATGTGAAATGTATTTGCCCATGCTTACATTGTACATGATTGTATATCACAGTCTGTATCACTACAAATAAATCTACAAAATTGTGTACCATATGCACTAAAACAAATAAGGAAGCACTATAAGTAACTATAAGTAAATAAATCATTAGTAACTAACATAATCATTTATGCTTCAAACATTTCATCACACTTTTACTTCTTAAAGAGACCGGTCGGTCATTTCAATCTGTCACGACTCACGGGTTCGGCGGTCTGTTAAAACAGTCTTCATCGTCCAAAGTTGATTTAAGAATTTCTTGATTATCATGTCCGTTGACAACATTCTTTAACCAAAATTCCATCTCCCAGAATTTAAATTTCTTATTCTATAATCATATCCATCCAAGACAATATCGGGAGAACAAAATCATTTAAGCTCGTAATATTAACACCTACTACAGCTTTGATCTAGCCCCGCGCACTTATTATTTTCAAGATGCGATAATAACGAAACAAAACTCGGGTCAAACCAACATTACGGGTACATGCAAAATTTGATTGTCATTTTCCTTAACATGGTAATTTTCTCACTTCTACCCAGAGTTTAAAAATTCGAAAGCAACAAAGCTTTACAACATCGTAACAAGAATCAATCGTACACAGGTACATTCTACATGCGTGACATTCTAAACATTAAAAACTTACTACATATGCATGTGCATGAACATACATGTACATTGTATATTTCACGCCAATCAACAGTATAAAATCTAGAAGTATAATCTACACACTTTAGATTTTAATAAGCCGATATCAATTTACGAATCAGTACAACTGATATGTGTAGCAGTTCAATAAAACATATCATTACGGCATGATGTTTAATTTATTAATACTATTAGGCTATTGATCGAGACTATAAAATGATATGCTACAAATTTATTTACAAAATTCAACACTACACGCAATACAGATCTTATATGCAAAAATTGTCAATACATTGTCTCAATCGGCACGTGCTATCTAACGGACATATCATCACTCACCACCTAATTAAAGGAAGGTGTTGACAGGGTACAGGTATTCGCTTCAGTTAGATAGTTGGGCTTGTTTTCTTTATAATTTACGCCTTGCTAAAATTGTCCGACACAGACCTTTCCTCAATGCATTTTAACGCAAGCTCCGGTCAGTTCAGTATATTCCGTTAAGCTACAACTCCAATATCATTATTCGTAGGGGAAAGTAGTCCCGGAGAAATTGACGCTGTACGGAGTTTGATTTTAACGATATTGGAGTTGTAGCGTAACGGAATATACTGAGCTGACCGGAGCTTGATTATAACGTTTTGTAGTAAAAGATGACCGTCCGGATCCGGAACGCGAATTTCCGGATTAATGATGCAAAATAACGTATAAAAATTCCGTTCCCTAGAAAAATCGTCCGGAAGGTGAAGCGTCCGGATTAATGGCGTCCGGATTACCGAGGCTCCACTGTATATGGATGATAAAACTAATTGGAACATATGTATTGATTCAAACATTTTTGAAAATAAGTTTAAAAGGCGTGTATTGACAAAAAGAAGCCAAAATAATTCGAGTTTCTTAAATCAAGCAATAAGAGATCTATATGATTTTTAGCGTTAAAATGGAGGGGTATCCCCGAATTTTAGAAAAAAAACTGCCTCAGTGAAATAAAATGAATTTAGCATGAATATGTTCTTCGAGTTTTCCACTAAAAAAAACTCGCTTTGAATTTTGTTTCACATGGGCATTTTTGTTGTTGGTAAAATTCAAAAAAATCGAAACCGACTTCACTGATATTATTTTCAACTTCACCTGTACGCTAATTTTCCTTCTAAATTGATGGTCTACTGGATGTTTCAGTCGGTAGGTGATCGACTTTAAGGTAGTACTCTACATCGTCATAATGGCTGACTTCCTTTAAAACATGGATGAAAAAATCGATATCAGCAATATTTGTTTTTTCCTTTTCCATTTAAGTACCTAGCCGAGTAGCTCAGTACGTTAGAATACCGACTGCTGAACTGTAGGTCGCAGGGTTCGAGTCCAGCAGGGGTTTTAATTTTTTATTCAGATTACCTTCTACTAAAACTGTATTTTTTGACAAAATAAAGTAAATTTGAAAATTTTCAACTTCAAAAATATAGTTGTACATATCCTCCACTTTTCATTTACATCAAATTTCTCTGGTGTAGCATACCTCCTTTAATAAATTGGCCCAGTGATTCTGAAGATGAAAATGTAAAAAGTTCTTTTTTTTTAACGACCGGGTTCGAATCCCTCAAGAACAATTTTTTTTTTCCATATTACCTGTTTCATCTAGAATTTTTTCTTAGTTGAAACACACTTCTAGCTTTTGTAAACGTTTCAGGTCAAATCACTGTTTATTGCAATTTGCCGAGTTTCAAATATTAAGTTTCCAATCTGGACAGTTTAATTTGTGAATGGGACTCACTGTACATAAACATGCCGAATACAACATGCAATATACCTGTGTTTCAATAGTCAAGGTTGCTTATGAGGACTTGTATGTTTTTCTGAATGAAAGTTGTTGACAAAAGCATAATATGGTGTCTTTCACGAACAAACCGTTTTGAACTTTGCAAAGCTTTCAAAGAAAACTTTAAGGCCAAACAAGGTAAATAACCGTTAAAAAGTTTGAGTTGATAAGATGTTATGTATTCCAGTAGCATATTGCTATGGTGAATTAATGTTTACAGGTGCATGTACATATAATTTTGTTGAACTTTATTAATGCGTATCAAACTTCCCGTATTTTGTTTTGTGGACAGTCATGTACAGTTGCTAACTGTTGGTTGTAGAAAATAATACATACGAGTATAAGACTGTAGTACTTAGTATATAATATTAGATATTGCATACACTCGTAACATGTAACCGTATACATTGTTTCTGATACTCAGAAGAAAACTCCCCACAATTTTCACGAGTTTAGAGTATAAAGTATTGACACATAAAATGTATTAGGCTTGCCCTTAGTACTGGGGGAATCCTACAGGTTAGGTATTTAAATGGCAAATACGCAATAAGAGTATAAATATGGATAAAGGTCAGCTCTACGTCACGAGTGATGGCACCAGCTCCGATTAGGGAAAGTTCCCGCTTAAGTGCAACACCCTCTTTCATCTTTTCTGGCAGTGATTTTTTAAGAATCCCTCACTATAAATCGCATGTAATACTATTATCCCCTGTTGTGGTCACACCCAAACCCAGGGGCCATGATCTAAATAAACTTCAATCTACATAATGTCAGGAAATTTTCATCTCTTCTGGCCCCAAAGTTCTTCAGACGACGATTTTTCCTATATACCTGCATGTAAAAGTTTGATCCTCTATAATGGCCCCACCTTACCCCTAGGTAAGTACAAACTTTAATATGCACTATATCAGGAAGATTCCGCATAAATTTCAACTTTTCTATCCCAAAGGTTCTTGAGATGACCCAACCCTATTTTGGCATTTACTTGACTATTTCCCCCTTCCAAGGGGACATGGAACTTTATTTGTGCACATGTGCATCCCCTTCAACACAAGGATGATTTGTACCAAGTTTGATTGAAATTGGCCCAGTGATTCTGAAGATGAAAATGTGAAAAGTTTACAATAACAACATAAAAAAACAAAACAACAAATTTTGATCAGAACGGCTAACTTACAGTGATTGTAAGTGTCACACTGTAATTTTGCAAGCAACTTTGGGAGATCCTAAACCAGGTCTATGTACAATTTGAAAAGAAAGTTAGATCTTCCCAATTTATGTTCAAATTCCTTTGTCATTAATAAATGACAGCCTTACAACTATACAATCATTATTTCTTTTGATGAAAACTAACAAGCTGAGGGAGACATCATCTTTTAACTCCAGCCTTATCATACTGAAGGCTTAAAGATATTAAGAAAGATACATGTATTAAGAATGAAACAATTGCTACATGTATATAAACAGATCTTTGATAAAGTAAAACTGTCTTTGTTTTCAATTTTACAAATGCAATTTGGGATTTAAAATGGCCATTTTAATTGTATTTTCCATCATGTTGATAAAAAATCTCCCGAAAATGACCCAAAATCTTCTGCATTTTGGAAGTCTCTCTCCAAGATGGAATCGCAGTTATGCATTTTTAAAATATGAGTGAAACGATCTCATTTGTTTCTATCAAGACAAATATCAAAACAATGGAAACAGGGGGTAATGTCTTCCTAATTGGTTGATTATGCAAATTACCCTAATGCACTAACAAACTTGACGAGATAACGACATTAACTAAACACTCTTTTTTATTGAACTGTTATTGCACTATTGCATCAATACATATTCAAGGATAGGTTTTGACGAGTTGAAAAATATATTACATATATAGCTTGCATCATCTATTCATAAACCTAACCCTACACAATTCATTCTACACTTAACATCACAGTAGCAGGTTTTTATCTATTTTTGGCTTGGAAGAGGGAAGGAGGCTAAAACAAAATAACAGAATCCTCTCTTATATGGCTTTTCAAATAAACATAATAATGGCGTGGCTGTTGTTTGAATTAATTTTTGCTTAGAACATGGAGCAGCCCTCTAACAGACTACAGGGTTGCAGGGAATAAACATCATCTGTGATATCATCAGAAGTTCTAATCATCATCAAATGGACATCTATCACTGATTAATAACAGCTACAATAACCAGTGCATAAATACAAATGACAAGATAAAAATTTCATAGTACATGTAGTATTACAGGCAAGCTAAGGCTTCTTGTCTGAAACAAAGGATTTCCGAATAAATGGTTCCCTTATCTTATGAAGATTCGTTTTTGATCAATTCTTTAAAATATTTTATGTAATAATCTTTGATACACTGACTCTGTTATTAATCAATTAAAAGTTTTATCAAATGACCCTCGATTAAGTAGTACACACACTTATGAAGGTCTTATCTCTTAACTCTTTACCTCCAAAGCTTCTTATTTTAAAATACAGAGTATGTATGAAAAAGATGCAATTTATGCCCATTAAACTTCATGTGTTTTTAAACAAATATTCAAAATACATGTATATGCCTTGTTAACATAAAAATCTAATAATGATATACAACAGACAATACAATACACAATTCAATGAGCAAAACAATATCTCAGATCATTTACACAAGAGAAAAACACAAAAATAAAATCTCAACTATATATTGATAATCTGCATATTTTATAGATAAAAAATAAAAATATGTTGTAAACTTCTCATCTCATACCCCCAGATTCCTCAAGCTAAAAAAAAAACCCACACACACACACAAACAGCTTTAATAGCAGAAAAAGGCCTTCTAATGAGAAAGAATTTTTATATGAAAGCTTGGATATATTATAATTCCATTGGTCTTTGATAATTGGGTAAAACCTAAGTTCTGAACAACTAATCCATTTTCAAACTGTTATTAATATCAGTAACAATATACATGCTAAATTTTCTGTTATGCACAGATTTTTAAAGCATATCTAACTATTCCACTGGATTTATAACAAATGAAATCTTAATGGACATGTGTAATGTTGTTCCAATACCAAACAAGATCTCTGCAAAGCGGGGTATCCTCTCGGAATATAAGCAATCAGTAAATGCAAGTTTTTTCTATGAAATTCCTAGTGACTTTTGACCTTTTTACCCCAAAATCAATAGGGTTCTTCCTCTCTTGATAACCAAGCTACATGTGAAGTTTTTAATCAATCAAACAAAAAATGTGGCCAGTAGAGCATCGTTGGAAAACCACGATTGGTCGCACTCCTTTTACCTCCCGTAGCACACAATGCCAATATTTTCGCTGGAAGGTGCATCTCGGCTTCTATATGCAATTGGTCACTTTTACATTCCTTGTAGTGATATTCAACCAATGAAAAAGCCCCTTTTTTCCAGTGTTTGGGAGAATAGAAAAACATGCTTTCGAAAGCGAACATTTTGACTACGTTTAAGTTGGGCAAGTTACAAAGCTTTCAGCGAGATGCTTTATCTGCATTATTGGAGCAGAGGGTGTTTTTGTGTCTATACATGTAAAGACTGGGGAGGAAAAAACCTGTGTTATCAAGCGTTTACTACTGCGTACGAGTCAATGTTAGTACAAAAAAAATGTATGTACAGGTCCACATGTTTAGCACTTGTAGTCTCGCCACTTCTATTCATCATACGGGAGCAATGTGTATTTTAACAGACTTGGTATTTCATTGGTTTATATAGGTATGTTAAAACTTACTTGCGTATTAAATTAATGCCATTTGTTCCAGTTGTGTTGGCGGCACAATTTCTGAACCTGTAATTATGACCTTTAAATACCTCTCTCATGTAAACATGATATTGATGTCTCACCTATGATAATTACAAAATGACATGTGAACGGGATTGTAGGACCATATTTTAATTTTAATTTTTATCTAATTTTGATATTGTATCATGCATCCAGGCTTTCCAAAAGGGGGGGGGGGGGGGGGGGACCCACATGTGAAAGTTAACTATAAGCCAAAATAATCAGCCATTTTTGGGTGCCAAATCTGGAGTTTTTATCTATATATCTTTGATAGTAGCACAACAAAACACACAATCTTTCATGGGCACTGCCATTACTGCTGACACTTTTAAGTTCCGGGAATACTCACAGTGATTCCCATTGGTCCTCGATAGGTCACGTAAGGTCATGCATTTTCAAGAGTTATGTGAAAATATCGGCGTTGTGTCCCACGGGAGGTGAAAGAAGTGTGACTGACCATGGGATGCCTGTAGAGTGTCTACACTCTCTCTCTTATAGTCGGTTAAAGAGCTCTTAGCTCATGTTTATTGTTAACCTGTATATAGTTCCGAATTTAAATAAAAATTACTTACTTTTTACTTACTTTACATGCTTTTTCTATGAAGTCCTGTAGGAACTTTGACCTCAAAATCAATAAAATTCTTCCCCATTTAATATGAAACAAAGCTAAATATAAAGTATCAAATCAATCAAGAAAAAATATGGCCTGTATAGTGTCTACAAATTTTTTTCTATGAAATTTTCCAGTGACCTTGACCTTTCGACCCTAAAATCACTACGGTTCTTCCTCTCTTGATAAGAAAACTACATGTGAAGTGTCAAGTCAATCAAACAATGTGGCCTATAGAGTTGTTACACAAACACACATCATCACACACAGTCTCATTAATATATACCCTCTTGCGAGGGGATAACATAGCTGTTGTCCTTAAAATTGTGTACTAAATAGGAATGATGCAATGAAATCTATCCCAAAATAACTCTATAAATGTTACATAATCTCATTCACTGTTAACATTAATCACCCAAAAATGCACAATGTCCACTAGTACATGTACAATAAATAATATTGTGACAATATATTGATAATACAACTGTGAAAAGGTAACTACAGGATAAATAGCCTTCAAAACTGGTTTTAAATATGAGATTCGATTACTTTATGCAGGAGATATATAAAAAACAAATAAAACAATAAATAATAATAAAATATATAAATTTAGGAATTATTAATAGTGTCCACACAACCTGAATTTGGCATTTTGAACAGTGGTATTGTATGATATCCGACATAAAAATACCATAGGTGAGGATCCATTATATATATACCGGTAGAATTAAATCATGGTGTTTTGTTAGGGATATCATAAAATATATAATTTCCTGATAATGAATATTTAAATGACAAATATACATTGAATCCTACAGCATGTTGAGATCTTTTCCTTTTGAAAAATGACATTTTGAGCCACATCACTGGCATGCAGATAAGTATATAATGATATTACTGGGTAATCTTTAAAAATGCACTGATCACTATAAATAACTTTTATCTTCAGCAGCTTATACCCGGATAATTTAAGGTAAATACACATATTCTTTTACAACACATTGTTCTTCAAAGTTCTGCAGTGTCTATATTTGGAATGATCTGAACTCATAAAAGGGAATGCTTTGAAAAATTTTTGGAATGGTGAAAGTTACGTTCACAGGAAGTAATGCGGATATGTGCATTGGTCATATAAATAACATTTCAAGAATTGGAAAAATAAAAGCATCTATCTTATCAACTAAATGCACTAAAGGTTCTCGCAGTAAAAGTAAAAAACTTGCTTTCAAATACTGAGAAAAGCAGCACAATCAAAGTCCCAGCCATGATATTTAAAAACTTTTCTCCCAAAAATAAATGCATTACTTGAATAATATGTACATGTATAATTATTAAACATATATAGATAATAACAAATAATAAATCCTTTCTTTGTGTGTAATGGGTTACAAATGATTCACATGAGTCCTATCACCTTATGCTGTGAATACCTTTATAAACCTATTTTGTGCATCAACCAACACAAACTGTAGTAGAAACAAGGCTTTCAACACATATAAAATATGAAGCAGTGTGTCAAGATTTTTTTGAGACCTATTGTTTACCCATGGTTGTTAATGCAGAATGCTGTTCTATGTATAACGCACTCTGAACACGAAGAAATAAAACAAGAATAGATAACAAAATATACAAATACACGGACTACTTGACCACTACACTATCACAGACAGAAAACCTTGTCGTCCACAGAGTACATACACCACAACACCTTGGTTACTGGTCAGAATGACTGGACTACATGTATTTATAGCTGTGGTCCAGTGATGACAAAACTAGCCTATTGTTGAACTGTTATCTCTGTAGTGGTATCCTGTCAAAAAAGAAATCCAGGCGTAAGTATAAATGGGGACGTTTTACAGTATCCATACCTGAACAAAATGTAACGTCAATTTTTAATTAAAATTATCAAGACACACAGAAAGTAGTACCTATTTAAAAGTCATTCTCAGTAAGCATCAACACAGTGTGAAACAGCATATCTCACGCACTGCATCACACATCATATATTGGGTAATTTTGGCATTAGGATTATTTAGTAACTTTTTCTAACAAGCATAATGGTACATACGAGGGCCTTGTAAAATGGCAGTTGCAAGCTTATGTAGGGTGTATTTCTTAAGCCATGATTTGTGGAACTTTACTTCAGGTAGTATCAGCCATCATCAGTCTGCGATATACTTTCTTTTACATTGTTTAAATCAAAGGTCCTAGCTTAAAAACCTTGACAGAAGGTACATGTAGATAAAAAACCCAGAAGTTCTGTGTAAAATATTTCCCAAATATCCAAATATATGTGTATAGGAGTAAGTTCAACAATATGTCAATTTTTCAAACAAGAAATTAGCAAATTGTTGGGAATTAAAATACTTGAAATACACACATCCTTGGTATCTCAAACACCGATATCTTGAATACCATGGATATATGTTGAAGTGATTCGAAGTCCCAACCACTTATTTTCTAAGTATTTCACCCTCTATATTTCGAATCCTTGTATATCTCGAAGTTTCTCTCTCGGTCCCATCAAGTTCGAGATAACGAGTTTGACTGTATTTCCTGAATTTGCCCAAGATCAACAATGTAGACAAACACCCATATATATGAATATAAAATGTATGATTAAGAGTAGAACAGTATCTGAATATACAATGTATATACACGTAAATGTACGTGTAAATTTTAAAAACAGTTTTAAAGTTGCACATGATGAAATTCGTCTTACTTTCATTTCTTTGCCCTTAGTTTCAATAGGAAGTAGAACGGCTGCGCCAGTAGCCATTAGGGAGATAACTCCGTACGTTGATATTGCTAGGTAGGAGGATTCTTTCAGTAAAACCTGAAACATAAAGACATGATAATGCTAGAGAACATACATTTCTAGGTATCAAATGCCATTTCAATATTGAATATCAAGGTTTTCTTTGTTTTATATTACATGTACTGCTTTAGGAGAAATAATGCATTGTCATAATACTAGATCTGACTTTCCTTCACAAAACAAAATGCAGGAATAAATATCAGTCATATTTTGACATCCTCTCCAATTTTAATGCCTAACTGGTTACCTTGGGTTAAAGTTCAAATCCTGCAAGGGTTTTAATATTTTTTCCTATAGTTTGGCTAAAACTATTTTATTTAATAGAGAAAATGATTGGACAACAGGCTATAAGCCTCTCAATGTCCTCCCTATTTATAATTATGTATACACTATAAACATGTAACAGGAACCACAGCTGCATTATAGCGAGAGGCACATATTATGGGTACATATAAAACAGGAAGAGAAAATACACAAGGATTATAAACTACCCAGACAAAAGAAGATACATATTTTCCGTTGTTTGTTTAACAGATGTGAGGCCTGCTGCCCGATTCTGCTATGATCTATTATTATAAAACACTGTTTACATTAAATTATTAGATAATAAGATTGTTTAACCAAAATGCTTACTTAGGTATGAATAATTATGGGTATAGAGGTATATACAGCATTTGTTTTGATTAATCTCTTCTTTTCCCCTGCCACTGTTTTACTAAATCTGCACTATCCATTCATAACAATATTTTATACACAGTTCAAACAGATATACCTGTGCTACGAATGGTGTTACAATAGCCCCTATCCTGGCCATCATGCTACAGGACCCCAGCCCTATGGCTCTCATGGAAGTTGGATAAACCTACAATAAAACATACATGTAGCATTCCAAAATTCAAGAAAAATATATCCTGACCTGCCTACAAATAAATGACATTTATATTTGTTTTAGCCTCTACTGAGCAGAGAATCCAAACACAAACACTGTATGTGAATTAGGTGGTTATCATCATGCTTATAAACCAGACACTAAAACAGAACAATATCTGGGGCCTGGTTCCATCATCAACCATAGTAGATGTTTAGTTGACTTCCAAAACTTCATTGCGCATGCCTAGCTTGCTTTGGGACCTTCAGTGCACATGTCTGGTTACTAAAGTTCAACCATTCTGTAAGCATAGGTTGCTGTGTGGTAGACCAGACATGCGCAGTAACACCTTTTCCGGTTTCGACCAAAGGAAATTCGATCGTACTTTGGTTCAACTCTAGTTACTATAGTTGATGATCAAACTAGGCCCGTATCAATCCTTCACTGAAAGTTGTATCCCTTACTTGTCCACCCTTTTGTGGTAAAAAAACCTCTTTATTTTCCTTTCTTGGCCTTTATAATTCTCTGATCTGTAGCTTTAATTTTTGTTAATTTTTTCATCAATTGCAGTCAACTCCAGGGTGGGGCAACCCATAAATTAGTATGAAAACTTAATAATTAACTACATGTATATAATTCACAGTTGTAACCTATTACATTTTGTTGGGTAAAGAAGAATAACGATTGACCGGCTGACCCCAGAAAGAGGATACTTAAAATTCCTGGTTGATAGGTATATATATAAACCATATGTAATATATTGTCTGAATTACCTCTGGTGTGTATACATAGGCTGCTTGGAAAGCTCCAGATATGAAAGCTCGTGCAACAAACAAGAAAAATGTTAGCACAGGTCTGAAATTTACAAATAATAATAATGGATAAACAAACAGCAAGCGATTTTTGACGACTCATTGAAAAGACAGTACCAGTATAGACTGTTTGATCATAATCAATAGAGTTTTAAACTTAAAATGCGTCAAAACTACATTTGGAGTTAGGGAGATTACCTCGATGTGCAAATGTTTGCCAACAAGACAAACACACTGAACACAAAGAACTCAAAGCCCATGGTAAACTTCCTCCCCGCCCGTTCTATGATGAAAACCGTCACAAACAACCCTGTGGAGGTAAATAAGTTACTTGTTATAGATACTTCAACTGCGCATGACATGCATTTGTACATATAAGATGTATGAATCGCCCCAAAATGAGTATAACATAGCTTTAGAAATAAAAAAAAAATCTTTTTTTTAAAGATACAATGCAACAAATTACATATACTACAATTTAAGTTGCAAATGCATCATCATGATTAAAAAGTCAAATGGTGAAGGAATCGACTGGAAAGTAATAATCAATTATAATTGGAATATCAAAATGCCATAAAGTATATAATTTTGCATGACTTTTGTCAATGGAAAATGTGACAAGTTAATATGTAAAATATGAATTTTCTGTGAAAATATTGATGGAATACTGGTGTATTGTATGGAGTCATAGAGATATTGCCTGCAATCGAATCCTTTTCTTCTGAATCAAGTATTCTTTTATGAAATGACCTTCAAAGTTACTCATTGCATGATCAACTAAGAATCACAATTTCCCAATCTGATTAAAACCAGATCCTGAGATCCGCTCACTTAGATCGCTACACTAGGATCTGACGTAACCCCATATAGGGTCACGTACGCATGACCTTTCGTTAAGCCAATCAAATTGACCCTGTCGATTTATAGCAACGATAATTTTTCTCCCATGAACCTTTGCGTCATTATTTACGTTAGAGATGCAATAAAAATGGCTGCGCGTTTGACAGACGATTGCACACCTGTCAAAACATGCGATTTAAACAACGTCTGTATTCTCTGCGGGTTTTCTTTCATTCAAACGCTAAAAAATCCCGATGGAGTTCACAATTCAAGGAAAATGGCTGCGATTGTTTGGATTGAAAGAAAACATCGCAGCTAGATGCGACGTCACAATGCACCGTTTACGTCGACTGGCGTTATATTCCTCGCGTTATTTAAGTAAACCATCTTGAAAACTATTCAAATCGTACCCGTCCCTATTCATACATATATCGGAATTCACAATTAATTTAATTTGGGTATATTTCATGTCGTACGTTTTGTTGTTTGAATGAACGGAATAGATTAGGCATTATTGCGAAAGTTTAAAATTCGTTATGCAAGAATATACAATTTTACAGTGTGGAATAAACTTCGTGGGAGAGAGATTACAGCAATTTGTTTACGAATTGCCAGGAACCGCCTAAATAGCCATCATTGTCTGTATGGCGCAATCTGACTGGCTTATAGTTCTCATGAATATTCCAAGCGAAAGGTCATGTGGACATGACCCCCTATGGGGTTACGTCAGATCCTAGTGTAGCGATCTAAGTGAGCGGATCTCAGGATCTGGTTTTAATCAGATTGCACAATTTCCAAGCTATAAATTTGATTGTAAACGTTTTAGAGACACATATGTTTATTCTTATGAATAACCTGTGCAAGAAAATATCAGATTTTGTTCATAAAAATCAGTGTTTCTGATAATCAATCATGGAAAATTATGATCAATTAATAGCTAGAGGAAAAATAATCGACAAATTTTCGATTATAATCATATATCAAAACATCACTAGAGTCAAATTAGATTTAATGAAAGAGAAAAATCTTTAATTTATGCATCGAACTTGAATAATAAAATGAGATATATAATGTAACTGAAGCCTATATTGATGCAAATAAATGTATGTTCATTCAAATATCCACTTGCTACATGCTAACATGTTTTGTTTTGTACATTTCCCATTCCACCTGTGTTATTCTTCCTCACCTGGGAATTCTGCAAAAGTTGTCCAAGTCAGATCCACATAGTCTGCAGTGGTTAAACCTTTACACTGAACAAAACATGGCTCTTCTATCTTCGCAGAGGAACCTGGTCAAAAAAAGGTTGTAAATAAATTTCAACTTCTAATACATCATCTTCACAAGCCACGACTGAAACCTAAGGGGAGAGGAGTATATGTTTCAGTCGTGGTTTGCAATGATTGTTATTACATAGACTCTAACAAGTATATTTTGAAACATTGGAAATCAATTTTGTTGTTGTTGTTGTCAGTTCCTTTTTATTTCCGTGTATGGGTATTGTCCACACTAGTGGGCCCCCTTCCAGGTATCTGGCTGACTGCACGCATGACAGATCTCACCTCAGATCTCCATTTTTTTCCAGTCATGAGGGTCGGCAGTAGAGAGCTTCCATTCTCTTCAATCTTTCTCCGTCAGCTCTCTCCATGATAGCATTGGCCGACTAACTCTACGCCTACCAGGAACTTGTATATTGAGAGCGTACTTGACTGCACTGCTGGATCTGACAACGTGGCCATACCAGCGGAGTCTCCTTTCCCTCAAGATGAGGTCAAGGTCAATGATATCAAGCTGCCCCAGCAATTCAATTGAACCTACAGTGGCGATATCTTCAGGGTTGATGTTGCAGATCTGTCTTATCATGGCCCTGTCATTGCGCTGTAGGCGATGAAGATTTGGCTTGGTCAGTGCCCAGGTCTCACTGGCATGGAGCATAGCACTCCGTACACAAGTGTAATACACTCGACCATGGGTCTTGTATGACAGGTGGCGTGATGTCAGGACCGGTAGCAGCTCCTTGAACATTTTCCAAGCGGTCTTCACACATGTAGTGGTTTCAAGGTCACAGCCACCAGCTGCAGAAAGCATGTCTCCGAGGTAGCAGAAGGAACTTACAACCTCCAATTTGGATATCACTCTGCGGCCTGCCGTCAAGAAGGCAAGCTGTTCCCCTGCATCTGCAGGGTCCACAAACAGGCATAGCAATAGTCAATGGAAGTGGTTTTGTAAGTATTTGTTCATTAATACTTGTTTACTTTTAACAAGTAAATCATACAGAATTTAGAAAACTTACCATGACATCCATCAGATATTTCAAAGAGTTCTGTAGTCATCAAAACAATCCCATAGTAGGAAAATGCTGACACCAACCTACAATCAATGTACATGTAATTCTTCTCATAAACTGACAACAGTGTAGTGACAAATTACAAAATAAGTCTACATGTAGTTATAAAAATGTAGATAAATTGTGGCGTCTATTGGGTAATTTTGTCTTGGGGAATATTTGGCGAGTTCTTTTTTCTTGATACATGTATTATACAAAATATGTGTTATAAAAGCATGAAAAAATAAACATGAGAGCTAACTCTCAACCTCAGTTTTTAAAAGATAAAATATCCATGACCCTTATATTACATGAATTATACTTATTGACACATGTCAAATCTTGGATAATGATATTCAAAGATTAAGGTTCTATAATTACAAGTATTGTCTTATTCAATTTCTAATTTTCTTTACCATATTATCCATAGAAAAAAAGTTGTCTTTCTAAATTCTGGCATAAACAAGTCTTTCATGCTTCCTCTACTTGATGCCTGTGGTACAAATCAAATTTATATTTTACCAGTAAATTCACAAGCAGACATTAAAGCATTACACAAATAATAAAGTCAGTGTATGTAAAACTGATAATGTGTACTCAGATAGACTACACAAAATTTGATAAGGATCACTAGGTTATACATGTATGTGTGTAATTTACCACTAACATAACAAAAGACATAAATTTGACTCAGAAACGTGTTTACTCAGGTTATGAATGAAAATTCATGAACGGCATGAACTTTTATCAATACGAAATGCTTGAAATCTGATAACAACACCAAAAGGCATTTCATTACAAAAAGTTAACAGCAAACCAGAGAAAGAATTACACAGTTTTTGGGGATAGTCCATCATTACACTTAGTCGATGAAGTGTCAATACCGGGTATGGCCTCCCCTTCAATCAATGACGGCTTGACAACGTCGAGCCATGCTGTCAATAAGCACCCGGATGTTTCCAATGGGAAGGTTGTTCCACTCTTCCATGAGGGCATTTCCGAGCTCTGCCAAAGTCGTGGGTTGTGCTCTACGGCATGAAAGGGCAACCTGCAGCATGTTTCATACATGCTCAATCGGGTTCAAGTCCAGCGAGCGCGCTGGCCAGTCCATACGGACAATTGTCTCCTGCTGAAGGTACTGCTCCACCACCCTGGCGCGATGAGACGGGCGTTATCATCCATCAGGATGAACTCAGGGCCAACAGCACCAGCGTAGGGTCTGACGTAAACATCGAGGATCTCATCCCGGTACCGCACCCCCGTCATTGTTCCTCTCTCCAGGACATGAAGATCTGTTCTTCCATCCCTGCTGATTCCACCCCAGACCATGATGGAACCACCACCATAAGAGTCATGTTCACTGATGTTGGCATCATGGAAACGTTCACGTTGTGGTTGCCACACTCGGTGCCTCCTGTCTGTAAAGTCCAAACAATACCTGGACTCATCGGTGAACAGAACTTGAACCCAATCGTTCTGTGTCCAAGTGACATGATCTTCAGCCCAGTCCAATCGCTCCCGCCGGTGTCGAACAGCAGAGGGACTCGAACACATGCCTTCTCGAGTTGAGACCTGCATTGTGAAGCCGATTCCGTATCGTCTGAGTGGACACATTCACCCCCGAGGCGTTCAGGAGGTCGTTACGTAGGCTGGTTGCTGTCCAGAAGGGATGGCGTCGTGCCTGAAGAGCCACAAAATGGTCTTGGCGTTGGGTTGTCGACCTCTGATGACCACCCCCATGTCGGTGTGCTGTTGTACCAAAAGTTTGCTGTCGGTTCCAGGCCCTGTTTACAATGCTCTGGCTGACGTTTAGTACATTTGCAACGTCACGTTGTGAATAGCCAGGATCAAGCATTCCAATACATCTGCCCAGTAGTTCTGTCGTCAGGTGACGCCTTACACGTTGAGGGGGCATTGTGTTGATAAACGTAGTGTAAACACTCAAGTGAGTTTGAAATTTTAGAAATAATCAGACACCGATGCCTGAGTGAAAATCGTGCAATGGTAGCAAAAGCATAAACTGTGATGAGAAACGCATTTCCCATGGCATGAAATGCACGTGCAAGTTTGTTGAAGACGTTTTTGATTTCACTTGGACACAATATAATATATATTGCCAGTTATGCAGTTATTAATTTTTTAAACAGAAAAATATCTATGATCCTTATCAAATTTTGAGTAGTATATTATAATTAGTATCTAGATTTGCATATTACTGTAATCATTAACTAAATTGACACGAAATATTTTTTAACAATAGAGAGAGAGAGATAAGTTTATTCCAATTTTGGTCCCAGAGGTCATAACAGCAAGACAGCTTATAAAGAAGGAAATTTTAAAAAAGAAAGTTTACAACATTAACTACAGGTTACATAGACTGCAAACTACATGTGGATGCAGCATGTTGGGGAAACGAGTACATACATATATGGATTGCTAATCTGTCCATTTACTTGTATATATACATGATTAGCAATTCATATATAATGTACTTGTTTCCCCAACATGTTGCATCCACATGCAGTTTGCAGTCTATGTAACCTGTAGTTAATGTTGTAAACTTTCTTTCTTTTTTGAATTTCCTTCTTTATAAACTGTCTTACTGTTATGCCCTCTGGGCCCAAAATTGGAATAAACTTATCTTATCTTATACACAAGTAAATGGACAATATCAGTATTATACCAACATATGAATAATAAACTATTACGATTTTTGCAGTTTTAAAGCATCACTTCTTTTTCTGAAAGTTTTAACTAAATATTCACTCAATTTGACAATTACTGGTTTGTCTTCATTAATCATCAACCAAGTAAATTTGTCCTTATTTGTTAAATAGATAAAAAATTTGTTGAGCTTGTATATATCATTAAAAAAACATATTTTTCTCTTCCACATAGAATGGACAATCAGTGAGGAAATGAAATTCATCTTCTACACAATTAAGGTTACATAATTCACATATTCTTTTGTTTCTTTCTAAAGAAATCTTCTGGCAAGAATTGGTTTTTATAAATTCATATCTTCCTCTTTCAATTCGAAGGTCATGTGCACTAATTCGAAATCTACATAGTTTTTCTTAATTCTATATACACATACATGTATATACACACCATTGTGACATCATTATTAACATTTCTTTTTTATTCAAAACTCATCCTAAAACATATTTTAAAAATGAAATACACATTTATCGAGTATTTCAAAAATCATAGCAAATTCTTTCAAGCTTAATAGCGAAATCTGAACCATTTTAAAACCCAATAACACACTTTGCAATCAATTTCAATTCTAAAATGAATAACAAAAATAACCTATCTATCAGAAAGGTTAATTGATTCAAATCACATGTACAATATTTCTCAATTGTCTCACATGCATAAAATCGAATACCCTGACCTTATTAGAAGGCTCCACTAGGCGCCCAGGAAGCATTGGTTTGCCATTTTCTTCGGCAATTCTTTGGAGTGTAGCCACCGCCTTTTCAACATTCCCTCTAGTTATATCATACCTAGCACTTTCTGGTAACCACTAATCAAATGATAATACAGAAGACTTTTTCAATGAATCATTAAGGGAAGACAAAAGTCTAATTAGACACCACAAAATTTGATAATATGACTATTCCAAAAAATTGCTCTCACTTACAAAGCAGCAGATTGAGAAAAGAAGAAGAGGAAGTGCTGAAAATCCCAGCAGCCATTGCCAGCCAAGTGTTGGCATGACAACCAATGCTAACAGAACTTCAAAGCAAGCACCAATTGCCCAGAAGATCTGCAACAGAAGAGAACTCTTACAATCACATTTAGTATTTTCAAATAATAAAGTACAGTTGAATTTCAGAATCTCAAAAATCAATATCTTGAATATCATGGATATGTGGAAGTGAGTTGAAAACCCCAACAAAATTTTCTTTATGTACTTTAACCTCAATATCTAGAACCCTAGGATGTTTTTTCTTGGTTTCATCAAGTTGGAGATAACTAACTTTGACTGTATATAAAATTTCTTTCCATTTTTAATTCACTACAGTATTCAGTTGCAATCAATATAAGTAGTTGTTACACAACAATGCAATAAAATTTACCTCGACCAGGACAACACAAGTAGCTCTTGAAGCTGATGGCAAGAATTCTGAGTACAAAGTTACCCTAAAAAGAAACAGAAATGTTTCAGACATATGTATGCCCCCATGGTGCAAATGAGTTATACAAATGTATCATTCAATTGATATTCGTACCAAAACAATTTTAGAAATTGAGCGAACAATATCTTCCTATGTCCAAAGTGGATTGACCTTTGACAATGTGACCTCAAAATCAATAGGGGTCAATTACTCCTGAAAATGTACCAGTGTTTTATGTCTGTCAAGCAAAGGGTTCTGATTCTCAAAATATTTGGGAGATATTATTTTACTATGTCCACTTTCACCCTTGACCTTTCACCATTTGAATCTAAATTCATTAGGGGTCATCAACTCATTATGATGTACCAGTGTACCAAGGTTGATGTCTGTCAAGAAAAAGGTTTTCAAGATATTGAGCAGACAATATCTTCCTATGTCCAGAGTGGATTGATCCTTGACCTTTCACCAAAATGACCTCAAAATTAATAGAGGTCATCTCCTCCTTAAGATGTACTAGTGTACCAAGTTTGGTGTCTGTCAAGCAAGTTTGCAAGTTTAAGCGGACAAGACTTGGTCTACAGACCAACAGGTGCAAAACAATTAATATGCTTCCTCTTTTTCAAAGGGGGGGGGGGGGGGCATAAAAATGTAAATTACCGGTAGTCATTTTGATGAGTAGCAAGTCTAAAATTGGTATGAAGGAAAAGGAGTTACAGGTGAATTTGAGTTTCAACTGTGATAACAGAATTACAAATACTAAGTACATACTCTATACAAATCAGGGTATTCCAGTTTCCTCTGTGCAAAATCAGAATAAGATACTGTAATACCACAAAATGTAGATCACAGAATTCTTGAGATTTGTGTTTTAAGATTGATATGCAAGAACAAATTTTTGGGAGCATTTCATATCAATTTTAATTAACATACATACAAAATATCACAAGAACTAAATATTACTTCACATTACATATACTTGGAGATATAGTAAAGTCAAGTGGGTTTTTTAAAAGTCAATGCTGATACTTCAGATGTCACAGTCACGAAAAAAAATACAATAAAAACCCTTAGTATAGACTGAATGTTTGATAGAGTGAAACTTTGATAGTCGAAGAAACATACGATTGTGGTGCTCCACCGATACCGAAACCCACCAATCCTCTCAGAATTAGAATCCACATAAAGTTTGGAGAAAATGCACTGAGAATTCCAAAGTAACAGGTGATGACTGAACATAGTATTAACTCCTGAAAGAAAAAGACAAGAATAACCAGACTGCATTGAAATGTCCATCAAGACTATCAAATTCAACTGGCACATAATCTTAAAATGCTATCTTTCTTTGTTCACAAGCACGTCACAAAGTAAGGAATACACCCCCACCCCCCGGAATCTGGCTCCAAAAGTAAGAAAAAGATCAAATGTGAAACAGTCCAAGTTTTATGTCCTTGCAACCTGCGTTTCGCTGGCCAAGCAGGACACTCCACTGTGTTTCTCTCTTCATCTTTTCAGAAAAAGGTGAAGAGAAATACAGTGGAGCGATACCGTTGGATATGAAGATGTGCACCCTTCATCTACTAACCAGTTGCCAGTCATGAGATTTATCCTTAGAGTTGTCAACATTGAATCTGTGCATCACTTTTGCTTAATTCTGCTTTAAAAAATGCTTACAACAATGCTAGCAGATAGTTTTATAATTCAATACACATGCTTCACTAAAAACAATGACTACTGTGTACAGTTAATAACAGTAATATTTGGAAGACTGAAAGCATGTACATATCATGTTGTCTAAGTAATATTTTCTGAAGTTTTTCTAAAGATAAAAATTAAGTCTGATCTAGCATATAAAATCATAATAACATGACTTACTGTTTTCCTCCCATACTTATCACTCATACTGCCCCACAAACTCGAGCTACACATCATGCCAGCAAACACAACCTGCAAAGTAGAATTACAGAGACATGTTTGCTATTTTCTTTTTTTTTTCTCCATAATATTTCCATGAGCTACAGTCCAGTGGTTCTAATATGACTGTCTTCCAAACTGGACTAAAATCTTCATAACATAGTCAAACCTTGTTATCTCAAACTTGATGGGACATCTGAATCACTTTGACATATCCATGGCATTCGAGATACCAAAGTTCAACTGTATCTGATTCTCATAAAACACCTGAAGTTATTCCTCATCAATAGCAATTTACATTAATTACAAAGTGAAAATATATATCTGTTTTGCCAATTTGATTCCTGTAGAGGAATTTATTATCGTGTAATTTTGCAAAAGGCATCACTCATGAAAAAAAATTACATGCTTCTAATTTTCTGTTGCTAAAATACATACAAAAACCTCTTCATTAACAACGACATGCAAATTCATGTTAATGCAATTTAACATATACAAGTCATTTCACCATATCAAGTTTCCGCATAAAATAAGGAATCTTAGTATATTCAGATCATTTAATACTACCATTGTAATACTGGCTTGCTGCCAACCCTCCAGCTGCCATTCACAATGAAGGGCTGGTGACAAAATAGCCAAGATCATCATCTCCATGGCATCAGCCATCTGTAACAAACCAATATAATATACATTACAGTTTACAACCACTTTCAATACCTATCATTGTTATCAAAATCATTTTCATTAATACTGCTAATGATCATCAATAAATCTATAGATTAAATCCAGAATTTTTCATGAGCAAACAATTTCCTGCTTTTTAGAAAAAATACAACCATATTTTCAATATGAAACATGCATACATGTGAAACTTACCCAGGCAAATCCTGTTAAAATAGACAGTTTGATTTGAAATTTCCCAAAGCCTATGGTATCTATAGCTTGCTGCAATGTGTATGTCTCTGAAAAACACAAGCGGAAATTAGCATTGCATTACTGTCATTGTTGATGACATTTCCTACAGCAGTGTATATTGCTTGTTAAAACCAGTAGACCACTATGCAGTAGGTTACACATATTCTTAGAAATACATGTATCATGTATATATACTGAAAAAATTCCATGCATGTCTAATTCAAAATTTACAATCAGATCTTCTGTCCCTTGTGTTGCGATTTATGTCAGTACATCTGACAAAGATCTCATATAGTCTTCCAACCAAGATACTACATAAAGACACAAATCTCTTTTTTCTGTAACAGATGATTACTTCATTCATTTTCATTTCTGGGGTTGTTGCAGTATTCCATTGCCTACTGTCATAGTGTCAAATCTAAGGTATTGACCAATCACATATCGACTGCTCGTTCACCAAATGCACAACATCAGAAATGAAAGTCATAGGTCTTTCATGACCTTAAAAACAGAGGTCCCTGGTCATGGTAAGTATTGGTATGATAAGAACCCTCAACGTTATGTATTAAAGCACCATGCATACTTTGTGGCACTATACTTAAATCTTGTGATGTCTCTACACAATCTGAGGGGAAATTTTTCAAATGGGAGTCTTTATGGGACATAGAACTACATATTTAAAATTAATCTCGGTTAAGATTCTGCTCTGCTAAAAATTTGGACTGACGCCTTCACCAAGTGTGTCAGTCCAAATATTCAGCCGAGCCGAATCCTTCCAAGATGTGCACAACAACAAAATGTTTTGTTATATTTTTGAAGAAGAGACTTAAATAGATCTAGTACTAGATATCTAGATCTCTATCACAATCACATCAACATGGAGATCAGCTGATGGTGTATAGCAATTTTTGTCCACTGATGTTTCATATTCTATTATCAATTCATATGCTGTTAAAAAGATAACCCTCACCCTCAGTCTCTGTGGGCCCTGTAGTATCTTTTGGTCGACTTTCTTCGGGATTTTCAGACATTTCCATAGAATCCCCAGAGGCAACTATGTTCTTCATTGCTGGATCTGTAATATCGAGGTCAACGTTCGACTCATCGAGATCCTCATATTTATCGCCACCTCTCCGGAACTTAACCAGGCGGTTAAACATATTGGGATAAGGGAACAACTTGTACTTAGCCTATGATTTTACTAAAATTTTAAATCTGCAGACTGCAGTGTGGAGACTGCAACCGTTTCTGTGCCCAATTTCTTCAAGGTAGTTTTAACAACCATTAGATTTGACGATTGATGTGAGATCGCGAATTCCCAGACTCTCGTTCCGTACATTCATTTCATCTAATTTGTCATCCTTATCCTGATACGATCGATACTAGCTCCGGTCCGCTCCACTACCCTCGTTTGTTTTTAAACTTGACAGACTACAGGAGAACCAGTTTAACACAGTAATTCGTACATTTTTCATTCGAGTTCGCAAAGTTGTTTTGTTTTCACGTAAATTCAATCATCAAATTTTAAATACTAATTAAGTAAAATAACATATAAATGTCAAATTACACCTGAAATTGACCTGGAATTCGAACACGTGAACTTTTGAATTTAATACTTGTCTCCATCAAGTGCTCTACAATTGAACTATATTATGTTTCTAGTCAGGTAGACCGCAGTTAAACGGGGATGGCTGCGTGGTACACCCACCCTTACATTTTGAGATATCTCGTACATTTTTGAAGATATTCTATATAAGTTACAAGATATCTTCTAAAGTTTATGAGATATCTTATATCCTTTCTAAGATATATTTTTTCTTTAAAAGATATCTACTAAACTTTATAAAATATCTCATTTACTTTTAAGATATCTTAATGTTTTTGATAGTTTATAACTTTTATAACATATATTATTAAAGAAAGTGTATAAGATATTTCATATATCTTATAAGATATCTCATAAAATTTATTAAATATCTTGTTTAACATACAAGATATCTTATAAAGTTTATGAGATATCTTATACAGTTTATAAGTTTTTTGAAAGTGGAGAAAGTTAATTTCCACTCAATACTTATTTTTTTAAAGATGTCAATATACAAACACTGGAGTCATCAGAAAATCACACATTGTTGTAATTCAGAATAATAAAAAATAGATAAAAACTTTTTAAAATGACAAATTTTTAACGTAAACAGTTTAGAAAAACTGCTAATTTATAAATATCTACAAATAAATATGGGAAATCATCGTATAACAGACATAGAGGAAATACCAACATAGGAGTTATTGCCCTTGACAACATCTTTTTTTTAAAACCCTAATTATCTAAGGAAAATATAAACTTTTTCACAAGCAAAAGTTTACCAGTTTTTTTTTCCATTTTATCCCATGAATAAAATTATCCTGAAAGATATATTTCTGTCATGCGCTGAGTTTAATTCAATAAAGATTTTTGCAAATGAATGCACCAAAGTGCAATTATATATATAGAGTGATACGCTGAAGTCAGTTGGTTTGCAAAACTGTATGGACAGTGTTTTGGTACACACTGTACCATCCATGTGTTGTTTCACCAAAACATCAATGCAAAATGATAATAATAATAACACTTCAATATCATTTTAATTGTCGTGTTATCAAACACAAAATTGTCAAAGGTGAAATTGCATAGAATGTTTTGCATTATAGCATACCCTCTAACCCCCTGGAATTTATTATGTGTACATCACAAGTAACAAATGATCATGAATTACAGCATGTTTGGGCAAAGTAGATATGTAATAGAGTGGTTATTTATAGTCATATAGGGCACTATTTAAATAAATATTATTATTATTATATGTACTTTGCTGTTTTCATAGTCCTCAACAGTGCAAACCTTGCCCTTGCAGTCATCCATGTCAATCTTAATCACCCGTGCCTTCCTCCAATATCCCAAAGACATTGATGCCAACAGAAAGAACCTTCATTGGGGCAAACTGACATCATATTTCTTCGGTTTGAGTTTTAAAAAGACGTTATGAATGACGTCATAATAACTTGACTTCACTCTACCCAGCATCATCGGACTTTGGAGTGTCAAGACCATCGCAGTTTGGCGTGGTGCACCTATAAATGAAGGGTATTCACCAGACCATCACACTTTGGTCTATTGTGTCCACATAGGAGAGGGACAATCGCACTTTGGCATGATTCTGGCGTCTGTAACGTCAACAAACCATCGCACCACTTTCGCGCAGACCATCACCCATTGGTGCAGACCATTGCACTTATATATAGATATAAATCCAACAACACCTGATACCTAGAAGTGTTGGAAATCCACATACTGGATACAAGGTCATTAAATTTTTTTTAATAAAAAGCACTGATATGACCGACAACACGAACAATTCAAAATGTCCTAGGAACGACCTGTCCCTTCCTGAGGACAAATGAAAAAGTTCATATATAAATTTATATAAATTTATTTGGATCATGCAAATGTAACTGTTTCAAGATCACAGCAAAATCCTCTATCAAATTTTATTGTTAAAAATAAACTTTTACCATTACAATAATCTTTTTGATAAATTTCAAAAATTTTATATCGGTAAATATTTTCCATTTCGCTCTGTTCATTGATGTATTCAAACAATGCTATCTTATTGCCCACCTTTGGCAATAAATACAGTGTAACCTTTGTGCCCAGTAAAGTATTCAGTTAACTAAAGGACTCAGATTGCAGAGATTTTGGATATTTGGCATCCTCCATTAATGGCAGTAGTTCCTAGGTGGAGAAGACCTTAATAGAGTACAATAGAATTCATTCTGCACATTCTGAAAAGTTAAAAAAAGCATGAAAGTTTTAAGACAGAAACACCAGATAAACAGGGAGGGCAGCATCATCGTAAACCATGGTTTTGAGTCCACACACTCTCCCTCAAATGATGGAGAGAATCGATGAGAATCACCTGTTGGTACAGTGTAACCAACGCTGGAAGAGCTGATGACATAGAAATACATTTTTTCTATCAACATCAAAGTTACCACTTGATTTCAAAGAAATATTGGTAGAACTATTTCAGGTCTATATTTAAAATTCAATACATTTCAATCTCTGTCTTTTCTTCTAAATTGTTTTGCGAAGTCTGGATTATATTGTGAGTTATATTTTTGCCGTCTCTGTGGTTCCTCTGCCGGCTCAGTCTCTATTTTCTCCCCTCTGTGTTTGGCAAGCAGCTGAGCTGTTCTCTGTTTTTCCTCCACTTCCCTTTTTAATCTTTCTGCCCTAAGCTGTTCAATAGAGGGTTTAGTTTTCTGTTGTACCATTGATGCATCAGATGCATGTTTCTTTCCTGTTTTCTCTTTGTCATGTTTGTGTTTTTTCTTCTTGTGCTTTTTATGCTGTAAATAAAATTATTTTTAAAAATTTCACCTAACGTACAGCATATACATGTACTTGCATATTAATGCTCATCTGCTTTTTTTCTGCTATATGAGCAAGTAAAAATGTGCATTAGTTAGACTTCAACAGTTACATTATAAACCAGCAAATATGCGGAATTTACTTATAAAACTTACAGTGCAAAGAATAATATTAAGAGCTATTGTTTAAGAAATAAAATAATATGCCTCCCTCTGGAAGAGGGGAGACAATAATTAAGGTTACAGTACAACCCCGCATAAGAAGAGCAACACTGCATATCCTAACGTGAATCTTCACCTTTTCATTTCCTTCCTTTCCATTCTTCTTATCAAGATAACTTTTCATCTGATGAATGGGATCTAAATGATCCTGCAGCTTTCTCTTCTTTTCTCGTCTATAAACATAAAATAGTTTATGAATGCATGAATCTCCCTCATCTAATAACTTTGGTCTATTCATACAATATGGTATGACAGAACACTACTTCAACTCATTTAAATTCATGGACTCCATATTTCTAAGTACAGTATCTACAGCATTTCTAAGTTCATTATTAACAGCATTTCTAAGTACAATATTTACAGCATTTCTAAGTACAGCATTTCTAAGGTCATTATTTACATCATTTCTAAGTACAATATTTACAGCATTTCTAAGTACAGTATTTACGGCTGTAAAAGTAAAGATGCTGACCTCTTTTGTCTTTCATAATCATTGTCCTCTTCTTCTTCCTCCTCGTGTTTCCTCTTTCTCTGGTTATACCAGGCTGCTGTAGGTAAAAAGAACGAAATCCATGTAGACAGCAGAAACCAACTGATTTAGGAGCACAAGATGCGTACATATTGAAAAGCGTTACCTAAACTACATATACTAATTATAGGGTGTCCCATGCATTAAACAGTCAAGCTATTCATCCCTCATAGAGACATTTAATACAGATACATGTACGCTGCTGACACTGGAAATTTATAAACCTGGTACATGTATCAAATAATTTAAAGCCAACATATCTTGAGTACAAGACGACATTGGAGTCATGATTCTTTCGTATATTGCTTTCAGTCTACCTATGTTAATAATGGAGTGATCCACTATATGTTTAACTTATTAATAAATACATAGTAAACCTGAAATCACAGATCAAGAGACAGATATCATTTTGAGTAAGTTTAAAAGAAGTAAAATAATTATTACTGAAGATATATTGCAGAAGTTATTTCCATAGATGTAATCTAGCTCTAAGACATTCATGCAGTAAATATGTCATTATGTTTAATAACTAAAGGGAGCAAACTCCTAATACAGGAGGTTTTAGTATCCCATAACAGCCAAAAATTATTTACATGAGTGCATACAGATGTATATCATCACCCAATAATACAATGAACCTTTCTAAAATGAAATGAAATACATGTATGTGGATCAGACAACATCTGAGAGACAACTGGTATGCATTAAAGGAACAACTTTCATTTTTGAAAATACATGACTGAGCGTATGAACGACGACACTCATACTGTTATACTTCATGAAGTGTATTAGTGCTTCATTTTCAAAAAATTAATTTTTATATTCACATTCTACTTTCACTTCTGTTGGAATACACAAGATCGCGACTACTTTTTCCGTCTTGGTTTTAAATTTTACTTTCTCCTTTCAAAGTCTCACGAGACCCAGAATATGCGAGAATTTGGGCATGTTGGTAAATAATACCAGTTCTGCAACTTTTGTCATGATCGATTCACCTGATTTTAACAATGGTGCACTATCATTGCATTGCAGTATCCTGTAGTAATGATTCAAGAAAGAAACAAAATACGCAGAAATATCCACAAATGATAGATTTTAATGGAAATGTGGTTGATTTTTTCCCACTGCTGTCAGCCAGGAAATTCCCAAAGCTGAGAAGAGCTTGCGTCAAAACATATATCTTCACGAGCCAAATTCAGGAGTTCATTTTTCCTGTATCCAGACGTTTTTACACACCTTTCATTTAATAATGCTTTTAATTGTGGAAAGTATGGGTTAAATCGTCTTCCGATACCCAAGATCGACACGCTTTTCTGGACTTCTTTACAAGAGAGTTCCGCTAACTCGATATTTACGATCTTGCATATTCCCAGCCATTAAAATAGACATACTATATTTATCAATGTCCACATGTATGCACATTGTTCACAACTGCATCACATTCATTTAAGAAATGAACATCACTTATGGGCTGTTCATGGTCAATATGAACGGATTTGGATTTGAGGCAAATTCTGTGAATCGCGCTAGCGATTCACAGAGAATTTGCCTCAAATCCAAATCCGTTCATATTGACCATGAACAGCTCAAAAGTGATGTTCATTTCTTATATTTATATTCCTTAAAGGGACTGGTTCACGATTTTTGATAAAAATATTTTTCATTTTTTGATGTTAAACATTAGAAATATAACTCATTTAATGTTGACAGCCAAAATTTTGACCTTCTGAATGCATGAATGAAAGCAATATTTTAGCCTTAAATATGTGTTATGTAAACAAAGACGAGTCTTTTTATGTAAACAAACAAACAAGTGAAATATTGATTTTGTAATATAATGCATCTTAATTTTGCATAGTCACAAATTTTAACTTTTAGATGACACATTTCAACCAAAAAATGCTTGAAAAATGAAAGATATAATAATGCTTAGATCGATATCCATTTCTTTTGAAAATTCCGTAAACAATAACATATCGCAATCTTTGTTTACAAAACAAATAATAAACTCTCTAAAATGAGCTTCTGTGATGATGTATAACCTGAATTTTTATGTGAACTCTTTCAAACACATTATACAGTAGATTTTGATCATTAAAAGTGAAAAACAAAATTTAAGGTAAAATCGTGAATCAGTCCCTTTAACTAAAACACCGTTTGTTTACATTACTTCTATTTTGTTGCATAAAACGAACTCCTAGCCTCTGTCACAGTTATTGTGACGTACTTCAACACATAGACATTACGTCACATTTCGTCTCACCCTGCCTTTTATCAACATTGCAAGGTGCACCATATTTTGGAGGTAGGAGACCGCAAGATTGGGATGATAATCCACGTAAGTTTACAATCTTAATCCAAAGGTGTGACTTGCGAGATCTTTGTAACAGATGTTCTATTTTTTTCAAACCATTACGCTCTCTCAGTCGCGTGCTTTAAGCTAGTTCATAATCCGTTCATAGTCAATGTGAACGGATTGTGTCGCGCGCTGAAATTGGTTGGTTCATAGAGAAAAATGTGATTTGCAATATAAATATAAAGAAATGGCTATCATTACAATTGGTAAAGACATCGAAGACAAAAAATTGGAATTGTAAGCATTTTGAAATACATGTAGCACATAAATCTGGAAACAGGATTTATTCTAAAACACTGCCGCAGATATTTGGTGTTTAAATGTCCTACCATATACATAAAGTAATGAACATCTACACAAGAAAAGTTAAACTGCATATCTTCGAGAAGACAAATACCTGAGGTTTCGTTTGAACTTTGACCTAAATACGTCAGAATGCCAACTTTTTTCTCCCACTCCTCTTGTTCTGCTTTCTTCTCTGCTTCATGTTCAGCATTTTTTCTGTTTGTCTCAATCATCTACAAAACAAGAGAATACAGTACCTCTACAAAACAAGAGAATACAATATCTGTCTGACTCAATCATCTACAAAACAAGAGAATACAATATCTGTCTGTCTCAATCATCTACAAAACAAGAGAATACAATATCTGTCTGACTCAATCATCTACAAAACAAAGGAAAAACAATATCTGTCTGATTCAATCATCTACACAAGAGAATACAATATCTGTCTGACTCAATCATCTACAAAACAAGAGAATACAGTACCTCTACAAAACAAGAGAATACAATATCTGTCTGTCTCAATCATCTACAAAACAATAGAATACAATATCTGTCTGACTCAATCATCTACAAAACAAAGGAAAAACAATATCTGTCTGTCTCAATCATCTACAAAACAATAGAATACAATATCTGTCTGACTCAATCATCTACAAAACAAGAGAAAACAATATCTGTCTGTCTCAATCATCTACAAAACAAGAGAATACAATATCTGTCTGACTCAATCATCTACAAAACAAGAGAATACAATATCTGTCTGTCTCAATCATCTACAAAACAAAGGAAAAACAATATCTGTCTGACTCAATCATCTACAAAACAAGAGAATACAATATCTGTCTGTCTCAATCATCTACAAAACAAGAGAATACAATATCTGTCTGACTCAATCATCTACAAAACAAAGGAAAAACAATATCTGTCTGATTCAATCATCTACAAAACAAGAGAATACAATATCTGTCTGACTCAATCATCTACAAAACAAGAGAATACAATATCTGTCTGATTCAATCATCTACAAAACAAAGGAAAAACAATATCTGTCTGACTCAATCATCTACAAAACAAGAGAATACAATATCTGTCTGATTCAATCATCTACAAAACAAGAGAATACAATATCTGTCTGTCTCAATCATCTACAAAACAAAGGAAAAACAATATCTGTCTAATATAATCATCTACACAAGAGAATACAATATCTGTCTGTCTCAATCATCTACAAAACAAGAGAATACAATATCTGTCTGTCTCCATCATCTACAAAACAATAGAATACAATATCTGTCTGTCTCAATCATCTACAAAACAAGAGAATACAATATCTGTCTGACTCAATCATCTACAAAACAAGAGAATACAATATCTGTCTGACTCAATCATCTACAAAACAAGAGAATACAATATCTGTTGGCCCACCTGTTTTCACAACATTTACTAAACATTTCATTTCAACTATTAGCATTTATATACATGTATATATAATACACTGTTATACATGAACTAATATTCCACTCCAGAAAACTTGTTTTAACTACTGTATAGGGGGAAAATAAATTGCTTTGGAAATTTTTGCTATATTCGCAGTCTAGACAAATCCGCGAATTTAAGAAACCATGAATATTTTTATTATTCTTTAATACAAAATGTGTTTTTTTTTTTAAAAAAAAAAGGGGGGGGGTTATAGTGATTCGAATCCACAAATTTATGAACCAGCAAATGTGTCTAAAATTAAAACACCGCAAAAATTACAACCCGTGAAATTATTTCCCTATACAGTACTTCACATGATGCACTGCAATCATGAACATTACATCCTAATGATTATGGTTTGAATGTAAGATTACCCCATCTGTTTCTTTGAAGAAGTTAATATGTCTGCCTGCATAGATATTGTCTGTTACAGCATCTGTCCCATAACTTGACCCTGGTACATCCTTGCTTTCCACTGATTTCACGGTATCCAACTTCTCCACATCTTTTCCTGCATCTTTCAAATGTTTTCTTGACTTTTTTCTCAAGAATTCTGTCCTAGCTTCTTGTTCCTGTATAGTTAGAAATAAATTTAATAAAATCACTTGAAGGTGTATGTTCATGTTATACTCTGCATTCTAAAATCTGGCAATACATTTTTCATAAAATCCCTATAAAAGTAGATTAGATTGAAACTAGTCAACTGACTCTGACAGACGGGAAGGACCCCACAGAGAACTCATTTCATGTGTATACATGTATATGTAAATACAAATATATTTACATTCACTGTGTCTTCTGCTTAATTTCTATTGAAATCCCTTTCTTGTCATTTGCATCTATGAGAAGACATATTTTGTTTCAATCTAGTTAGATAAATTTTTTGGGGTGTAGTCTGTCTACATGCAATCTAGTAGATGAGCGGATCATAGGATCTAATTTTAATTAGATTGGTCTGCATGTGAATGTATACATTCCATGAACTCCACGGCCTAAGTGTACTAATGATGCAGAATTAATTAAATGTTTGTAATGACAGAGAGGTCTGGAGTGTTCATGTTCTTTTCAAAACTTGCACTTCAATATTTAAATGCAGGATCAACAGTAACGAGTTACTGCCTTTGTATAAAATATGAAAGCATAGAGTGTAATAAAAATAGTGGGGTGGTCTGCAGTAACCTTGACACCTTTGACCTCATGACCCTAAAATCTGTTAACAGAAGCGTGTTCAGCAGAGTGGGCGCCCACAAACATTCCCATTATAATCCTTTGGTGCTAGAGGTGAGCTCTTGTGAGCACCCGCTCTACTGAACAGGCTTCTGGCCTGGAGGTTATAAAACTTTTATCATACTCATACTCAAACTCAGCCATTTTTGTTTTGGGTATAACTCTGAGCAAGCTTTGAAACATACTCGAAAAATCTTGAGCATGTACTCCATTTGAGAGTGAGAATGATTTTATAAAAGTTTTATAACCTTCGCTTTTGAGTATGTGTACGATTTAGAGAACATAGTTTGAGTCTGAGTATGAGAATGTGCTCAAAAAAGTTTTATAACCTCCAGGCCTGGTTTCTTTCTTTAATGATCAACTACCCTTGAATAAAATATGAAAGCTTTGTGTTGAATGCTATTTGAGATATCACCCCACAATAAGTGATGATGGACAGACGGGTAGACAATTTGATTCATATGAGGCTCCCATGTCAATTTCAATGTCAGACCCTAAATATTTCATTATTCTTCAATAGATTTATTTGTATGATATAGGTAATCCTTACAGCAAGTGCAATTTTGCGTTGTCGCTCCTTCTCTTCAAGAGCTGCTTTCTCTTCATCTCGTCGAACTCTTTGTATGTTGTCCTTATTGCGAACATGCCAGCTGAAAGGAAGATCATGGTTTCAGTCAAGAAAACTTGGCCATATTTTATTTCAGCTTCAAGATACAGTGTAATTATTAACCCTACTAGTAGATAAAAAAAATAATCATATAAATAAAGCTATAGAGTCAGCAGGTGGTGGGTATATTGAAAAATCAGTAAATGACAGACAACAATTTTGAAAAAAACTTGGACCACAACAATCATTTGAGTCAACTTGTTCATACAGAGATATAAAGCCATAGATTTAGGAAACTTTAATTGTACAGCACAGCAGCAGCCTAGTGGTAAGGGCTCTTACTTCACAACCAGGAGATCCAGATTTAGTTTTTGATCCCTGTGCCACATCAAACCTTAGATATTTCAAAGGCATTGACTATTCCTTAGCTAGGTGCCAGCATTAAAAGTGAAAGTCATGGGCATTTCAGATGCCCTAAAAACAGGTCCTGTTTCATGGTAAGCATTGGATAGCTCCAAAACTCTAAGAAAAAACCCTGAGATAGACCAGAAAGCTACAGATCCAGTCCTTGTAAACACTTCTTTACAGTACAACCTGTCTGTGCACAATAGATCCAGTCCTTGTAAACACTTCTTTACAGTACAACCTGTCTGTGCACAATATATGCCTTATATCTCTGTATTTTAGGATTATCAAATAGCCTCCTTGAAAATTCAGCATCAAAAAGTTCTAAAATATTTTCTAACTCGATATATGACAAGTTATATACCTTCAAACTTCTATTAAACTCCATTTTAACTAAAATTGCTGACACAGATTCAATAAGTTCACCTTCTTATGAAGCAATGTTCAAATCCCTGGCACTGATTTTGACAGGTTGGGAACACTTCCCCTGTAGTGAGATCTCGCTAAAACATATGATTATCCCATTTTAGCGAGAGTAAATATATACCATGCAATCAAGAAAAATGCACAAGAGTGTGATATATTCATTGTCAATGTGTAACTGTTTCATGTGTAAAAGAAGAAAAAGTGCCAAGATGTCCAATAATCCGTTTTAGCGAAAAGATCTCGCGATGGGGAAAGTGTTCCCAACCTGTTCAATACTGCTGCTCTAAATATGTTACAAAGTGATGTAACTGGCAATGTCACAGGAATTTAGTCTTTTGTCGTTTTGACACAATCTATATGCAAACTGGTATTAATGTAGTATATTAGATCTCCCTATTATAATATATATACCAGTTTGCTCAGATTCATAGTGTTAAAACCCTGTGTCTAACGATGCACAGGAGTCGGCAGGTCTACAATGCAATCAACAACCACTGCACTGAGCACAGTGGTGGTTGTTTACATATTTTTCTAGACCTTTACGGCTTTAGTTACAGAGATAAAACTGAAGACTCCTGCGATCGATGTTAACCATAAACCGTGAATAACTGTGCATCTTATCAAATAACAATGAAAGATGATTTAGAATACCTTTTGTGGTGAAGAATATTCATTCTGATAATATAGCCTACACACTGTCGAATGGTAACGGGTGCGGGTGACCCACAAATCACAAATCGAAACAGTTACATTAATACCGGAATTCCGATCCCGATCAATTTATTCTTGCTCGATGCAACATTGCCAGCCGAAAGGAGATGGGTTTGTGTTGAAATTGTTTAAAAGCTGTAACATGTTCTTATATTTATTTTTAAAGAATTTTTATTGTATTGTCTTAGGAAATATGATATTTTTCACATATAGCAAATCATGATAACAAGATCTTGATGATATTTGGCTACTTTCCTTTTAATTTTAAACTACATACAAACTTCAGATCTATACATATAGGCCACAGGGGCATCTTATCCGTTCTGTTCTCTATCACACATATACAAATACACAGAAAACAGAGCAGAGAAGATGCTCCTGTGTATAGGCCTAACACGTTACCACATCAAATTTTTACCCTCCTTGGACTTCTTCAGCAGTTCAAGAAAAACATTAATTGTTATAGATCAATTAAAATTGTATTCATGTGATCTCATCATGCATCTTTCCAGTAGCTGAAGGGCACTAGATTTTGTTAGACTGGCCAATAAATTGTAGACTAGGCCTGTAAGACTATATAGGATATATAGGCGCTTATCCCCATTTTATATCGTAAATGAGGAATGATAGATCTATACATAGGTTTTCCCCTCTTAATACATGGTTTTATATTATAGAGGGGTAGACCTTCATCATTTACAAAATCAAATGGGATTAAAAGTGCATCTATCTTCAAAAGCCAAGGGTTTTCAGTCCATTCCACTCTGCCCCCGTTTATGGGCATCTTCGCTAGCCAAGGGTTTTCGGTCCACTCCGCTCCGGGCGGAGTGGACCGAAAACCCTTGGCTAGCGAAGATGGTTTATGGGTATAGCCATGGCTAGCGAAGATGGGGTGCATCCTGTTATTGGAAAGGAGAATATATATACATGGTGGGACTGGAAATCAAACCTAGGCTACAACCCCTGCTTTTCTAGTCAGAAGCTCCAACCTTTGACCTATTCAGGCCAATATCCACAGGCCACCGATTTTTTTACATTCATCCCTTCTAGATAGTTCAACCTCAAAGACAACACAAGTGCACCTCTGCCAGCTAGGACTACAACAATACGATAGATGTCTACACAATATATCTACATTTTATGTTGAATCATCAACCATATTAATGACTATACTCAATAAGGCTTGGCTACGGCACCATCTGTAGTACTGAGGAAAGGAGAAATTATAATTATGGCTGAACGCGGAAATTGAACCTGGGACGGTGGGACCCCTACATTACTAATTTTGAATGAACATGCACTGCTCTGAGATCCTATTATAAACATGGGAATATATGTACAGTAAACTAAAATATACATGATATGTGTCCAAAATGCTATAACTAATAGACCTAGTGAATTGAGAAATGACACATCAGAAATGATGATGAAGGATTTAATTCCATAGGCTTTAAAATATCATTGACAAAAAGCAGGATAATTAAGTGGGGTGACTAGAAAGGAAAATGTTACATGACTGGGATGAAGGGGTCCTGTGTTTGAATTCCTAGCTTTGATCCACTCCCAGACTACATTTGACCTAGCTGAAACTGACACATACATATGCTATAGTGTTGGATCCAAAATAAGAGATTAGCATCCAAAATAAGAGATTAGCATCCAAAAGCAGGTACTTTTCAGATAGAAAACTAGGTAATTATTTATAAGTAAACTATCTATATGGTTGTTTCCATTCATGGTAGTAGGTCATAATTTAATATATGTATCTTTTGTTGAAGTATCTTCAATTTAAAACATGTACATTTATGTCATTTATCAGAACAGAAATTGCATAATTCATAAAATTTTGGAAGGCCGGAGGTACTTGAGAAGGATAGAGAGGTGGTAGATATAGGCATACTAAATCCCGGAAGTAATTCATTTCAAAGAGCATGCAGTGCATTTAAAGCAATGATTTCCAGTATTAGGCTTATAATTATTGAAAGTACTCAACAAACACATGTCTTTTATCAGCTGATCATTAATGCATGTCTAATCTGGTCAATCAAAAAATCTCCATAAGAAATTGCTTTTTTAAAATTATTATTCAAAAGATCAATTCAGGGTAACAAAAGAAAAGACTTGTAGGGGAGAACAATTTTTCGGTTAAAGTCATGGATAAAATTAGGACTTGCTACAATTAAGATTACAATTATAGCTGTTTTTTGAGGTCAATACGATGATTTAGACACCTGAGGATTACAATATTCACCGAGCCCGAAGGTCGAGGTGAATATTGTACTTCGAAGGTGGCTTGCTTTAATTGTAAGTTTCAACGACCTATTTTTGGTCCTATGTGGAAAAAATAATTCCTTATGTTCACCTGGAATGTCTATTTTTGGTCCTATGTGGAAAAAATAATTCCTTATGTTCACCTGGAAGGTCACGTGCAGGTAAACATAACGCAGTATGATTTCTACATTGTTGGATCTCAGCCAATTAGAGAGCTAGGAATTATTCAATCATATTATAAAAACATTATTAAATCTCTGTATTTGACATACATGTAAAAAATATATGGTGAATGATAACTTTGTCTAAGTACATGTATATTGCATTATCAGTCTCTGACTGTAACAATATCATTCCTTAGTCTTATAATCAGCATATAGTACAGTATTGCTATAACTTCTAAATTTTTGAATAAGTCCCAGCTAGATTTGCATTTTCACTTGGTAATAATTCTCTAAAATGGACAGGGTCACAATGTATTCTTCCAATGATGGAAATAATTTTTTCCTCAGTATTTAGATTTCATATTTTTTCAAATTTGATGGAATGTTGAGTTTTAATAAGAAAAAAGAAATGTATGTCTGAATTTAGAACTTTTTTCCCTAATAGACCACTTAGGTGCACTTATTTATGGAAAACTGGAGTCGTCCAAGCAGCCCTTGTCTGTTGATTACCTTAGTGAGAACTTGAAAAAACCAAAAAGTGAAATAAGAGAATGTCTGCAGACTTTAAAGGACTGTGGCGTGATCAAGTCAAATGGCCAAGGTCTCTGGTCATTACCCGGTGAGACTGAGCCTGAAGATGATCTTTCTCTGGATGCTGAACGGTTTGGTGATGATTCTTTGTCAGTTCATGCTGACAGGTCAAGACAATATAGGGGCACATACCCAGAAGAAACCAGAGAGGCTCAAACACAACCCAAAGTTTTAAATGAGACTAGCAACTCACCAAGTAATTCATACGACACAGTTCCAAAAGTGCCTGATAGTTCATTACTGAGTTCACAATCCAGATCTCCTAACCAGTCAAGAGAATTATCATCCAGTGCTACAGATCTCAAAGTGCCAGGCAGTCAGTCATCAGATAGTGGTTACAGTCTAGCTGCGTACAGACAGAGGGAGGACAGGACAGGAATAACCCCCCATGTGACACTGTCTGGAACAGAGGAAGAAGGTATTAAAACAAAACTAGATTAAAAAAGGAATTCTGTACGTCTTATTTCATGTCAGTTTTTATATGATCGATTTTAATTTAACAGATTTGTCAAGACAGCTGCAGGCAACCAGTTTGAAAGAACCTGTTCAGAGATCAATTTCAGGTATTGTATTTACCAGTTGTCAGAAAACTAGTACACATATTTAGTAGACTCACTGTTAGAGAAATATATATAGGTTCCATACACTGTAAGTTAGTAACCTGATTTAATTTCTTACTTTTTTTTAATTTTCAAGAAATACATTTAAAGGCTTGCTGAATGTCTTATGAAAATTTAGAAAATAAATTAAGGAATGAGAGTTTGAGAAAACTGAGGTTACAAAACAAGTACATGATATAGGACCTGTTTCTTCCGTTATAGACTTGCAGTTTATTTTGTGGGGTTTTTTTTCCCTTCAACTGATGTCATCTCTATTGAAATATACATTTACATGTAATAGATGAAAGCGCTCTTATGATCTGTGACAATGAAATATACAAGAGAAAAGTTTGAAGATTGAAAAATTAAAATAACCAATCAGAAAGTGTCTCAGGTGTTTCATAACATGTTAATAAAACTCAACAAAACAACTGCACAGGGGTTGTGAAACAATATTGTTAATGGGAGAATACTCATAACTTGTGCATAATGTTTCTGTTAATAGAACTGTTTTTATTTCCTTCTGTGCAGTGTGTTGTGTGCCCCCTGTATTCAGGGGGAAATAACTTGTGCTGCACTGTGAATAATAGAATCCTTCATCAGTACAAGTGTGGGATAGGGAAATTCCACCGAGGAGACAAGATTCACAGTCTAGGACGAGACTTTGCCAAGTCCTAGACAGCAAATCTTGTCCCAGAGATGGAATTTCCCTATCCCACATGAATGAATAATGAAGGATTATTTTTCTCACATATTACCCACAGTTTAGTGCATAAATTTAAGAGCTTTGAAATATTCTAAATTATCAAAATCCTCATTTGAACTTCAATGCAAAAACTAATTAAAAAAAAAAAAGAAAGAGCATACCCAAAAATGGTTTACACTTTAATTGTAAACTGAAAAAAAACCAAGGTTGTCCACCAGAAAGCTATATACCCAAAAATGGTTTACACTTTAATTGTAAACTGGAAAAAAAAACCAAGGTTGTCCACCAGAAAGCTATATCAAATTGGAATTTGAAGAAAACAATACAAAATATTTTACTTCACCGTGTATCGTAAATCATAGAAAATGACGTCACAATCAAATGACGTCGCAGCAATGTGAGACAGAAAAATCTTGCATGGATAAAGTCAATCTCACACTGGTGATAATGCGATTGTACTCTTTCATGTATAAGACTAGGTGTCTGAATCTTTAGATGCATGCTAACAGTATTCATTGGTATTGGTGCAATGACATTAAACTCCTGTGTTGAATGGACTTGCTCTTTGTAACCAATTGTTAACCTATATATAGATCAATCCTAAAACAGGGCTACACATATACTACAGTCAAACATTGTTATCTCAAACTCGATGGGACTGAGAAAAAACTTTAAGATATCTGAGGATTCGAGATTTCGAGGGTAGATAATGAAAGAATAAGTGGTTGGGACTTCCGAATCGCTTTGATATATCCATGGTATTTGAGA